>NW_026783260.1:300000-544277 GCF_949774975.1 Lagenorhynchus albirostris
CCAGAGATTGAAATGAGCACAGATAAAGTTCCTTAAGCCAAATATGGAATAGACAAGAGCTACTCCTTGCTCAACGAAATGGACTCAACACCCCATATTAAACGCCTAAGAGTGTACCTGACTAGGAAGTAACTTAAAACCTATGGATTGCTATGTCTCCGAAAGAGAATCAAGCGTGTGTGCAGGGGCATAAACGCAGCAGTGATAGGACTGGAGAGGTTCGGTGAGCAAATGAAGACCCTTTGAGGTCATATTGCATGGTACCCATTCCACCGGTCTCAACTCTCCAGGTTTAAGGTATTCTTCCTTCAGCTAAAACATGCATGTGGAACCCAGAGTATGATCAACCGTGTGATCGGGAGACGTGTTCCAATATGTCTCAGTTTTCGTCCCCTGGTACTCGGGTGCAACATTCCAGACGCTTTATTAACACTCTCCCGACTTGGAGAGTCAGTGCCTTTAACCTCCTGTTTGGCCCAGTTTGCAATTTCTGCGGAAGATGAACAGGAATAGGGAGAACCAATGACAGACTAGCTGGAGGTGTCTGGACGGGCAAATTTAACTCTCATTTCCCACCAGGAAGAGGAATTAACCAAAGGCTCAGCGTGCCGTGCCGGAACCAGATTAGGGCCTGAAGCCATCCTGCGGTGTTGCGGCCAGCTCACGAGAAAGCGAGTTGAAGAAAGGAGCTCAGGGGCACTGTAATTCACAAACCTGCAGAGTTATAAATGACAGCTATTGTCCAAAAATATACTGAAGTAAGGCTGCCAAGAGGACTTGAAAGCGGGGCAGAATTGCAGGAAACCGATTTCAGGAGGTAGACTGGAATTGCATTTAAAGCATAGGAAAAGAGGCAGAACGTCCACAATGATGCACTTGGCCAAAAAGAGCGTATGCGTTTTTTCCTGAATATATTCAGGAAAAAACGCATACGCCCTTTTTGGCCAACCAAGCAAGCTTGCAAAGGAAATCTGCACTACTATGAAGTCTCACTTCCCCCCGGTCAAAAGGGCCATCTGAAAAAAGTGTAAAATTCAGAAAGGCAGGACAGGCCATGGAGAACTGGAGCCTTGTTATGCTGATGGGTGGGATGTAAATTGCCAACAGCCACTCGGGAGAAGTGTATGGTGTTTCCTGAAACATCTAAAAAACAAAGCAACAGAGCCTAGGGCACTTCCACTTATGGTCCTATAGCTTAGGGAAATTAAAATCAAAAGACACAGCCACCCCAAATGTTGGGACGGCTCTGTTTACAAGAACCTGGTTTACGGTACAAGTTCAATATCGCAGAAAGTGAAAAATGGATAAAGAAGTTGTGGTACTTACGTACAATTCAGTATCACTCAGCAATGAAATCTATGTCATCAGGCCCGTAGCAGCATAATGAGTGGATTCAGGTATGATGATTCTAACTGAAATGAGTCACACAGAAAAAGAAACATCATAAGATATCACTAATACACGGAATGTAAACTTGGCTACACTGGAACTGAATTACAAAACAAAACAGGGTCTCAAATTTAGAAAACCAACTTATGCTTCCTTAAGGGGAAAGGTGAGTTGGGGTGCTGCATAAAACCAGAGATTGAAATGAGCACAGATAAAGTTTCTTAAGCCAAATATGGAATAGACAAGAGCTACTCCTTGCTCAACGAAATGGACTCAACACCCCATATTAAATGCCTAAGAGTGTACCTGACTACGAAGTATCTTAAAACCTATGGATTGCTATGTCTCCGAAACAGAATCAAGCGTGTGTACAGGGGCATAAACGCAGCAGTGATAGGACTGGAGAAGTTCGGTGAGCAAATGAAGACCCTTTGAAGTCATATTGCATGGTACCCATTCCACGGGTCTCAACTCTCCAGGTTTAAGGTATTCTTCCTTTAGCTAAAACATGCATGTGGAACCCAGAGTATGATCAACCGTGTGATCGGTAGACGTGTTCAAATATGTCTCAGTTTTCGTCCCCTGGTACTCGGGTGCAACATTCCAGACGCTTTACTAACACTCTCCCGACTTGGAGAGTCAGTGCCTTTAACCTCCTGTTTGGCCCAGTTTGCAATTTCTGCGGAAGATGAACAGGAATAGGGAGAACCAATGACAGACTAGATGGAGGTGTCTGGACGGGCAAATTTAACTCTCATTTCCCACCAGGAAGAGGAATTAACCAAAGGCTCAGCGTGCCGTGCCGGAACCAGATTAGGGCCTGAAGCCATCCTGCGGTGTTGCGGCCAGCTCACGAGAAAGCGACTTGAAGAAAGGAGCTCAGGGGCACTGTAATTCACAAACCTGCAGAGTTATAAATGACAGCTATTGTCCAAAAATATACTGAAGTAAGGCTGCCAAGAGGACTTGAAAGCGGGGCAGAATTGCAGGAAACCGATTTCAGGAGGTAGACTGGAATTGCATTTAAAGCATAGGAAAAGAGGCAGAACGTCCACAATGATGCACTTGGCCAAAAAGAGCGTATGCGTTTTTTCCTGAATATATTCAGGAAAAAACGCATACGCCCTTTTTGGCCAACCAAGCAAGCTTGCAAAGGAAATCTGCACTACAATGAAGTCTCACTTCCCCCCGGTCAAAAGGGCCATCTGAAAAAAGTGTAAAATTCAGAAAGGCAGGACAGGCCATGGAGAACTGGAGCCTTGTTATGCTGATGGGTGGGATGTAAATTGCCAACAGCCACTCGGGAGAAGTGTATGGTGTTTCCTGAAACATCTAAAAAACAAAGCAACAGAGCCTAGGGCACTTCCACTTATGGTCCTATAGCTTAGGGAAATTAAAATCAAAAGACACAGCCACCCCAAATGTTGGGACGGCTCTGTTTACAAGAACCTGGTTTACGGTACAAGTTCAATATCGCAGAAAGTGAAAAATGGATAAAGAAGTTGTGGTACTTACGTACAATGCAGTATCACTCAGCAATGAAATCTATGTCATCAGGCCCGTAGCAGCATAATGAGTGGATTCAGGTATGATGATTCTAACTGAAATGAGTCACACAGAAAAAGAAACATCATAAGATATCACTAATACACGGAATGTAAACTTGGCTACACTGGAACTGAATTACAAAACAAAACAGGGTCTCAAATTTAGAAAACCAACTTATGCTTCCTTAAGGGGAAAGGTGAGTTGGGGTGCTGCATAAAACCAGAGATTGAAATGAGCACAGATAAAGTTTCTTAAGCCAAATATGGAATAGACAAGAGCTACTCCTTGCTCAACGAAATGGACTCAACACCCCATATTAAATGCCTAAGAGTGTACCTGACTACGAAGTATCTTAAAACCTATGGATTGCTATGTCTCCGAAACAGAATCAAGCGTGTGTACAGGGGCATAAACGCAGCAGTGATAGGATTGGAGAAGTTCGGTGAGCAAATGAAGACCCTTTGAAGTCATATTGCATGGTACCCATTCCACGGGTCTCAACTCTCCAGGTTTAAGGTATTCTTCCTTTAGCTAAAACATGCATGTGGAACCCAGAGTATGATCAACCGTGTGATCGGTAGACGTGTTCAAATATGTCTCAGTTTTCGTCCCCTGGTACTCGGGTGCAACATTCCAGACGCTTTACTAACACTCTCCCGACTTGGACAGTCAGTGCCTTTAACCTCCTGTTTGGCCCAGTTTGCAATTTCTGCGGAAGATGAACAGGAATAGGGAGAACCAATGACAGACTAGCTGGAGGTGTCTGGACGGGCAAATTTAACTCTCATTTCCCACCAGGAAGAGGAATTAACCAAAGGCTCAGCGTGCCGTGCCGGAACCAGATTAGGGCCTGAAGCCATCCTGCGGTGTTGCGGCCAGCTCACGAGAAAGCGACTTGAAGAAAGGAGCTCAGGGGCACTGTAATTCACAAACCTGCAGAGTTATAAATGACAGCTATCGTCCAAAAATATACTGAAGTAAGGCTGCCAAGAGGACTTGAAAGCGGGGCAGAATTGCAGGAAACCGATTTCAGGAGGTAGACTGGAATTGCATTTAAAGCATAGGGAAAGAGGCAGAACGTCCACAATGATGCACTTGGCCAAAAAGGGCGTATGCGTTTTTTCCTGAATATATTCAGGAAAAAACGCATACGCCCTTTTTGGCCAACCAAGCAAGCTTGCAAAGGAAATCTGCACTACAATGCACTCTCACTTCCCCCCTGTCAAAAGGGCCATCTGAAAAAAGTGTAAAATCCAGAAAGGCAGGACAGGCCATGGAGAACTGGGAGCCTTTTATGCTGATGGGCGGGATGTAAATTGCCAACAGCCACTCGGGAGAAGTGTATGGTGTTTCCTGAAACATCTAAAAAACAAAGCAACAGAGCCTAGGGCACTTCCACTTATGGTCCTATAGCTTAGGGAAATTAAAATCAAAAAGACACAGCCACCCCAAAAGTTGGGATGGCTCTGTTTACAAGAACCAGGTTTATGGTACAAGTTCAATATCGCAGAAAGTGAAAAATGGATAAAGAAGTTGTGGTACTTACGTACAATGCAGTATCACTCAGCAATGAAATCTATGTCATCAGGCCCGTAGCAGCATAATGAGTGGATTCAGGTATGATGATTCTAACTGAAATAAGTCACACAGGAAAAGAAACATCATAAGATATCACTAATACACGGAATGTAACCTTGGCTACACAGGAACTGAATTACAAAACAGAACAGGGTCTCAAATTTAGAAAACCAACTTATGCTTGCTTAAGGGGAAAGGTGAGTTGGGGTGCTGCATAAAACCAGAGATTGAAATGAGCACAGATAAAGTTCCTTAAGCGAAATATGGAATAGACAAGAGCCACTCCTTGCTCAACGAAATGGACTCAACACCCCATATTAAATGCCTAAGAGTGTACCTGACTAGGAAGTATCTTAAAACCTATGGATTGCTATGTCTCTGAAAGAGAATCAAGTGTGTGTTCAGGGGCATAAACGCAGCAGTGATAGGATTGGAGAGGTTCGGTGAGCAAATGAAGACCCTTTGAAGTCATATTGCATGGTACCCATTCCACGGGTCTCAACTCTCCAGGTTTAAGATATTCTTCCTTCAGCTAAAACATTCATGTGGAACCCAGAGTATGATCAACCGTGTGATCGGGAGACGTGTTCCAATATGTCTCAGTTTTCGTCCCCTGGTACTCGGGTGCAACATTCCAGACGCTTTACTAACACTCTCCCGACTTGGAGAGTCAGTGCCTTTAACCTCCTGTTTGGCCCAGTTTGCAATTTCTGCGGAAGATGAACAGGAATAGGGAGAACCAATGAGAGACTAGCTGGAGGTGTCTGGACGGGCAAATTTAACTCTCATTTCCCACCAGGAAGAGGAATTAACCAAAGGCTCAGCGTGCCATGCCGGAACCAGATTAGGGCCTGAAGCCATCCTGCGGGGTTGCGGCCAGCTCACGAGAAAGCGAGTTGAAGAAAGGAGCTCAGGGGCACTGTAATTCACAAACCTGCAGAGTTATAAATGACAGCTATCGTCCAAAAATATACTGAAGTAAGGCTGCCAAGAGGACTTGAAAGCGGGGCAGAATTGCAGGAAACCGATTTCAGGAGGTAGACTGGAATTGCATTTAAAGCATAGGAAAAGAGGCAGAACGTCCACAATGATGCACTTGGCCAAAAAGGGCGTATGCGTTTTTTCCTGAATATATTCAGGAAAAAACGCATACGCCCTTTTTGGCCAACCAAGCAAGCTTGCAAAGGAAATCTGCACTACAATGAAGTCTCACTTCCCCCCGGTCAAAAGGGCCATCTGAAAAAAGTGTAAAATCCAGAAAGGCAGGACAGGCCATGGAGAACTGGGAGCCTTGTTATGCTGATGGGCGGGATGTAAATTGCCAACAGCCACTCGGGAGAAGTGTATGGTGTTTCCTGAAACATCTAAAAAACAAAGCAACAGAGCCTAGGGCACTTCCACTTATGGTCCTATAGCTTAGGGAAATTAAAATCAAAAGACACAGCCACCCCAAAGGTTGGGACGGCTCTGTTTACAAGAACCTGGTTTACGGTACAAGTTCAATATCGCAGAAAGTGAAAAATGGATAAAGAAGTTGTGGTACTTACGTACAATGCAATATCACTCAGCAATGAAATCTATGTCATCTGGCCCGTAGCAGCATAATAAGTGGATTCAGGTACGATGATTCTAACTGAAATAAGTCACACAGAAAAAGAAACATCATAAGATATCACTAATACACGGAATGTAAACTTGGCTACATAGCAACTGAATTACAATACAGAACAGGGTCTCAAATTTAGAAAACCAACTTATGCTTGCTTAAGGGGAAAGGTGAGTTGGGGTGCTGCATAAACCAGAGATGGAATTGAGCACAGATAAAGTTCCTTAAGCCAAATATGGAATAGACAAGAGCTACTCCTTGCTCAACGAAATGGACTCAACACCCCATATTAAATGCCTAAGAGTGTACCTGACTAGGAAGTATCTTAAAACCTATGGATTGCTATGTCTCTGAAAGAGAATCAAGTGTGTGTACAGGGGCATAAAAGCAGCAGTGATAGGATTGGAGAGGTTCGGTGAGCAAATGAAGACCCTTTGAAGTCATATTGCATGGTACCCATTCCACGGGTCTCAACTCTCCAGGTTTAAGGTATTCTTCCTTCAGCTAAAACATGCATGTGGAACCCAGAGTATGATCAACCGTGTGATCGGGAGACGTGTTCCAATATGTCTCAGTTTTCGTCCCCTGGTACTCGGGTGCAACATTCCAGACTCTTTACTAACACTCTCCCAACTTGGAGAGTCAGTGCCTTTAACCTCCTGTTTGGCCCAGTTTGCAATTTCTGCGGAAGATGAACAGGAATAGGGAGAACCAATGACAGACTAGCTGGAGGTGTGTGGACGGGCAAATTTAACTCTCATTTCCCACCAGGAAGAGGAATTAACCAAAGGCTCAGCGTGCCGTGCCGGAACCAGATTAGGGCCTGAAGCCATCCTGCGGTGTTGCGGCCAGCTCACGAGAAAGCGACTTCAAGAAAGGAGCTCAGGGGCACTGTAATTCACAAACCTGCAGAGTTATAAATGACAGCTATCGTCCAAAAATATACTGAAGTAAGGCTGCCAAGAGGACTTGAAAGCGGGGCAGAATTGCAGGAAACCGATTTCAGGAGGTAGACTGGAATTGCATTGAAAGCATAGGAAAAGAGGCAGAACGTCCACAATGATGCACTTGGCCAAAAAGGGCGTATGCGTTTTTTCCTGAATATATTCAGGAAAAAACGCATACGCCCTTTTTGGCCAACAAAGCAAGCTTGCAAAGGAAATCTGCCCTACAATGAAGTCTCACTTCCCCCCGGTCAAAAGGGCCATCTGAAAAAAGTGTAAAATCCAGAAAGGCAGGACAGGCCATGGAGAACTGGGAGCCTTGTTCTGCTGATGGGCGGGATGTAACTTGCCAACAGCCACTCGGGAGAAGTGTATGGTGTTTCCTGAAACATCTAAAAAACAAAGCAACAGAGCGTAGGGCACTTCCAATTATGGTCCTATAGCTTAGGGAAATTAAAATCAAAAGACACAGCCACCCCAAAGGTTGGGACGGCTCTGTTTACAAGAACCTGGTTTACGGTACAAGTTCAATATCGCAGAAAGTGAAAAATGGATAAAGAAGTGGTGGTACTTACGTACAATGCAATATCACACAGCAATGAAATCTATGTCATCAGGCCCGTAGCAGCATAATGAGTGGATTCAGGTATGATGATTCTAACTGAAATAAGTCACACAGAAAAAGAAACATCATAAGATATCACTAATACACGGAATATAAACTTGGCTACACAGGAACTGAATTGCAAAACAGAACAGGGACTCAAATTTAGAAAACCAACTTATGCTTGCTTAAGGGGAAAGGTGAGTTGGGGAGCTGCATAAAACCAGAGATTGAAATGAGCACAGATAAAGTTCCTTAAGCCAAGTATGGAATAGACAAGAGCTACTCCTTGCTCAACGAAATGGACTCAACACCCCATATTAAACGCCTAAGAATGTACCTGACTAGGAAGTATCTTAAAACCTATGGATTGCTATGTCTCCGAAAGAGAATCAAGCGTGTGTACAGGGGCATAAACGCAGCAGTGATAGGATTGGAGAAGTTCGGTGAGCAAATGAAGACCCTTTGAAGTCATATTGCATGGTACCCATTCCACGGGTCTCAACTCTCCAGGTTTAAGGTATTCTTCCTTCAGCTAAAACATGCATGAGGAACCCAGAGTATGATCAACCGTGTGATCGGGAGACGTGTTCCAATATGTCTCAGTTTTCGTCCCCTGGTACTCGGGTGCAACATTCCAGACGCTTTACTAACACTCTCCCGACTTGGAGAGTCAGTGCCTTTAACCTCCTGTTTGGCCCAGTTTGCAATTTCTGCGGAAGATGAACAGGAATAGGGAGAACCAATGAGAGACTAGCTGGAGGTGTCTGGACGGGCAAATTTAACTCTCATTTCCCACCAGGAAGAGGAATTAACCAAAGGCTCAGCGTGCCATGCGGGAACCAGATTAGGGCCTGAAGCCATCCTGCGGTGTTGCGGCCAGCTCACGAGAAAGCGAGTTGAAGAAAGGAGCTCAGGGGCACTGTAATTCACATAACTGCAGAGTTATAAATGACAGCTATCGTCCAAAAATATACTGAAGTAAGGCTGCCAAGAGGACTTGAAAGCGGGGCAGAATTGCAGGAAACCGATTTCAGGAGGTAGACTGGAATTGCATTTAAAGCATAGGAAAAGAGGCAGAACGTCCACAATGATGCACTTGGCCAAAAAGGGCGTATGCGTTTTTTCCTAAATATATTCAGGAAAAAACGTATACGCCCTTTTTGGCCAACCAAGCAAGCTTGCAAAGGAAATCTGCACTACAATGAAGTCTCACTTCCACCCGGTCAAAAGGGCCATCTGAAAAAAGTGTGAAATCCAGAAAGGCAGGACAGGCCATGGAGAACTGGGAGCCTTGTTATGCTGATGGGCGGGATGTCAATTGCCAACAGCCACTCGGGAGAAGTGTATGGTGTTTCCTGAAACATCTAAAAAACAAAGCAACAGAGCCTAGGGCACTTCCACTTATGGTCCTATAGCTTAGGGAAATTAAAATCAAAAGACACAGCCACCCCAAAGGTTGGGACGGCTCTGTTTACAAGAACCTGGTTTACGGTACAAGTTCAATATCGCAGAAAGTGAAAAATGGATAAAGAAGTTGTGGTACTTACGTACAATGCAGTATCACTCAGAAATGAAATCTATGTCATCAGGCCTGTAGCAGCATAATGAGTGGATTCAGGTACGATGATTCTAACTGAAATAAGTCACACAGGAAAAGAAACATCATAAGATATCACTAATACACGGAATGTAAACTTGGCTACACAGGAACTGAATTCCAAAACAGAACAGGGTCTCAAATTTAGAAAACCAACTTATGCTTGCTTAAGAGGAAAGGTGAGTTGGGGTGCTGCATAAAACCAGAGATTGAAATGAGCACAGATAAAGTTCCTTAAGCCAAATATGGAATAGACAAGAGCTACTCCTTGCTCAACGAAATGGACTCAACACCCCATATTAAATGCCTAAGAGTGTACCTGACTAGGAAGTATCTTAAAACCTATGGATTGCTATGTCTCTGAAAGAGAATCAAGCGTGTGTACAGGGGCATAAACGCAGCAGTGATAGGATTGGAGAGGTTCGGTGAGCAAATGAAGACCCTTTGAAGTCATATTGCATGGTACCCATTCCACGGGTCTCAACTCTCCAGGTTTAAGATATTCTTCCTTCAGCTAAAACATGCATGTGGAACCCAGAGTATGATCAACCGTGTGATCGGGAGACGTGTTCCAATATGTCTCAGTTTTCGTCCCCTGGTACTCGGGTGCAACATTCCAGACGCTTTACTAACACTCTCCCGACTTGGAGAGTCAGTGCCTTTAACCTCCTGTTTGGCCCAGTTTGCAATTTCTGCGGAAGATGAACAGGAATAGGGAGAACCAATGAGAGACTAGCTGGAGGTGTCTGGACGGGCAAATTTAACTCTCATTTCCCACCAGGAAGAGGAATTAACCAAAGGCTCAGCGTGCCATGCCGGAACCAGATTAGGGCCTGAAGCCATCCTGCGGTGTTGCGGCCAGCTCACGAGAAAGCGAGTTGAAGAAAGGAGCTCAGGGGCACTGTAATTCACAAACCTGCAGAGTTATAAATGACAGCTATCGTCCAAAAATATACTGAAGTAAGGCTGCCAAGAGGACTTGAAAGCGGGGCAGAATTGCAGGAAACCGATTTCAGGAGGTAGACTGGAATTGCATTTAAAGCATAGGAAAAGAGGCAGAACGTCCACAATGATGCACTTGGCCAAAAAGGGCGTATGCGTTTTTTCCTGAATATATTCAGGAAAAAACGCATACGCCCTTTTTGGCCAACCAAGCAAGCTTGCAAAGGAAATCTGCACTACAATGAAGTCTCACTTCCCCCCGGTCAAAAGGGCCATCTGAAAAAAGTGTAAAATCCAGAAAGGCAGGACAGGCCATGGAGAACTGGGAGCCTTGTTATGCTGTTGGGCGGGATGAAAATTGCCAACAGCCACTCGGGAGAAGTGTATGGTGTTTCCTGAAACATCTAAAAAACAAAGCAACAGAGCCTAGGGCACTTCCACTTATGGTCCTATAGCTTAGGGAAATTAAAATCAAAAGACACAGCCACCCCAAAGGTTGGGACGGCTCTGTTTACAAGAACCTGGTTTACGGTACAAGTTCAATATCGTAGAAAGTGAAAAATGGATAAAGAAGTTGTGGTACTTACGTACAATGCAATATCACTCAGCAAGGAAATCTATGTCATCAGGCCCGTAGCAGCATAATGAGTGGATTCAGGTATGATGATTCTAACTGAAATAAGTCACACAGAAAAAGAAACATCATAAGATATCACTAATACACGGAATGTAAACTTGGCTACACAGGAACTGAATTCCAAAACAGAACAGGGTCTCAAATTTAGAAACCCAACTTATGCTTGCTTAAGGGGAAAGGTGAGTTGGGGTGCTGCATAAAACCAGAGATTGAAATGAGCACAGATAAAGTTCCTTAAGCCAAATATGGAATAGACAAGAGCTACTCCTTGCTCAACGAAATGGACTCAACACCCCATATTAAATGCCTAAGAGTGTACCTGACTAGGAAGTATCTTAAAACCTATGGATTGCTATGTGTCTGAAAGAGAATCAAGTGTGGGTACAGGGGCATAAACGCAGCAGTGATAGGATTGGAGAGGTTCGGTGAGCAAATGAAGACCCTTTGAAGTCATATTGCATGGTACCCATTCCACGGGTCTCAACTCTCCAGGTTTAAGGTATTCTTCCTTCAGCTAAAACATGCATGTGGAACCCAGAGTATGATCAACCGTGTGATCGGGAGACGTGTTCCAATATGTCTCAGTTTTCGTCCCCTGGTACTCGGGTGCAACATTCCAGACGCTTTACTACCACTCTCCCGACTTGGAGAGTCAGTGCCTTTAACCTCCTGTTTGGCCCAGTTTGCAATTTCTGCGGAAGATGAACAGGAATAGGGAGAACCAATGAGAGACTAGCTGGAGGTGTCTGGACGGGCAAATTTAACTCTCATTTCCCACCAGGAAGAGGAATTAACCAAAGGCTCAGCGTGCCATGCCGGAACCAGATTAGGGCCTGAAGCCATCCTGCGGGGTTGCGGCCAGCTCACGAGAAAGCGAGTTGAAGAAAGGAGCTCAGGGGCACTGTAATTCACAAACCTGCAGAGTTATAAATGACAGCTATCGTCCAAAAATATACTGAAGTAAGGCTGCCAAGAGGACTTGAAAGCGGGGCAGAATTGCAGGAAACCGATTTCAGGAGGTAGACTGGAATTGCATTTAAAGCATAGGAAAAGAGGCAGAACGTCCACAATGATGCACTTGGCCAAAAAGGGCGTATGCGTTTTTTCCTAAATATATTCAGGAAAAAACGTATACGCCCTTTTTGGCCAACCAAGCAAGCTTGCAAAGGAAATCTGCACTACAATGAAGTCTCACTTCCACCCGGTCAAAAGGGCCATCTGAAAAAAGTGTGAAATCCAGAAAGGCAGGACAGGCCATGGAGAACTGGGAGCCTTGTTATGCTGATGGGCGGGATGTCAATTGCCAACAGCCACTCGGGAGAAGTGTATGGTGTTTCCTGAAACATCTAAAAAACAAAGCAACAGAGCCTAGGGCACTTCCACTTATGGTCCTATAGCTTAGGGAAATTAAAATCAAAAGACACAGCCACCCCAAAGGTTGGGACGGCTCTGTTTACAAGAACCTGGTTTACGGTACAAGTTCAATATCGCAGAAAGTGAAAAATGGATAAAGAAGTTGTGGTACTTACGTACAATGCAGTATCACTCAGAAATGAAATCTATGTCATCAGGCCTGTAGCAGCATAATGAGTGGATTCAGGTATGATGATTCTAACTGAAATAAGTCACAAAGGAAAAGAAACATCATAAGATATCACTAATACACGGAATGTAAACTTGGCTACACAGGAACTGAATTCCAAAACAGAACAGGGTCTCAAATTTAGAAAACCAACTTATGCTTGCTTAAGAGGAAAGGTGAGTTGGGGTGCTGCATAAAACCAGAGATTGAAATGAGCACAGATAAAGTTCCTTAAGCCAAATATGGAATAGACAAGAGCTACTCCTTGCTCAACGAAATGGACTCAACACCCCATATTAAATGCCTAAGAGTGTACCTGACTAGGAAGTATCTTAAAACCTATGGATTGCTATGTCTCTGAAAGAGAATCAAGCGTGTGTACAGGGGCATAAACGCAGCAGTGATAGGATTGGAGAGGTTCGGTGAGCAAATGAAGACCCTTTGAAGTCATATTGCATGGTACCCATTCCACGGGTCTCAACTCTCCAGGTTTAAGATATTCTTCCTTCAGCTAAAACATGCATGTGGAACCCAGAGTATGATCAACCGTGTGATCGGGAGACGTGTTCCAATATGTCTCAGTTTTCGTCCCCTGGTACTCGGGTGCAACATTCCAGACGCTTTACTAACACTCTCCCGACTTGGAGAGTCAGTGCCTTTAACCTCCTGTTTGGCCCAGTTTGCAATTTCTGCGGAAGATGAACAGGAATAGGGAGAACCAATGACAGACTAGCTGGAGGTGTCTGGACGGGCAAATTTAACTCTCATTTCCCACCAGGAAGAGGAATTAACCAAAGGTTCAGCGTGCCGTGCCGGAACCAGATTAGGGCCTGAAGCCATCCTGCGGTGTTGCGGCCAGCTCACGAGAAAGCGAGTTGAAGAAAGGAGCTCAGGGGCACTGTAATTCACAAACCTGCAGAGTTATAAATGACAGCTATCGTCCAAAAATATACTGAAGTAAGGCTGCCAAGAGGACTTGAAAGCGGGGCAGAATTGCAGGAAACCGATTTCAGGAGGTAGACTGGAATTGCATTTAAAGCATAGGAAAAGAGGCAGAACGTCCACAATGATGCACTTGGCCAAAAAGGGCGTATGCGTTTTTTCCTCAGGAAAAAACGCATACGCCCTTTTTGGCCAACCAAGAAAGCTTGCAAAGGAAATCTGCACTACAATGAAGTCTCACTTCCCCCCGGTCAAAAGGGCCATCTGAAAAAAGTGTAAAATCCAGAAAGGCAGGACAGGCCATGGAGAACTGGGAGCCTTGTTATGCTGATGGGCGGGATGTAAATTGCCAACAGCCACTCGGGAGAAGTGTATGGTGTTTCCTGAAACATCTAAAAAACAAAGCAACAGAGCCTAGGGCACTTCCACTTATGGTCCTATAGCTTAGGGAAATTAAAATCAAAAGACACAGCCACCCCAAAGGTTGGGACGGCTCTGTTTACAAGAACCTGGTTTACGGTACAAGTTCAATATCGCAGAAAGTGAAAAATGGATAAAGAAGTTGTGGTACTTACGTACAATGCAATATCACTCAGCAATGAAATCTATGTCATCAGGCCCGTAGCAGCATAATGAGTGGATTCAGGTATGATGATTCTAACTGAAATAAGTCACACAGAAAAAGTAACATCATAAGATATCACTAATACACGGAATGTAAACTTGGCTACACAGGAACTGAATTACAAAACAGAACAGGGTCTCAAATTTAGAAAACCAACTTATGCTTGCTTAAGGGGAAAGGTGAGTTGGGGTGCTGCATAAAACCAGAGATTGAAATGAGCACAGATAAAGTTCCTTAAGCCAAATATGGAATAGACAAGAGCTACTCCTTGCTCAACGAAATGGATTCAACACCCCATATTAAACACCTAAGAATATACCTGACTAGGAAGTATCTTAAAACCTATGGATTGCTATGTCTCCGAAAGAGAATCAAGCGTGTGTGCAGGGGAATAAACGCAGCAGTGATAGGACTGGAGAGGTTCGGTGAGCAAATGAAGACCCTTTGAAATCATATTGCATGTTACCCATTCCACGGGTCTCAACTCTCCAGGTTTAAGGTATTCTTCCTTCAGCTAAAACATGCATGTGGAACCCAGAGTATGATCAACCATGTGATCGGGAGATGTGTTCCAATATGTCTCAGTTTTCGTCCCCTGGTACTCGGGTGCAACATTCCAGATGCTTTACTAACACTCTCCCGACTTGGAGAGTCAGTGCCTTTAACCTCCTGTTTGGCCCAGTTTGCAATTTCTGCGGAAGATGAACAGGAATAGGGAGAACCAATGACAGACTAGATGGAGGTGTCTGGATGGGCAAATTTAATTCTCATTTCGCACCAGGAAGAGGAATTAACCAAAGGCTCAGCGTGCCGTGCCGGAAGCAGATTAGGGCCTGAAGCCATCCTGCGGTGTTGCGGCCAGCTCACGAGAAAGCGAGTTGAAGAAAGGAGCTCAGGGGCACTGTAATTCACAAACCTGCAGAGTTATAAATGACAGCTATCGTCCAAAAATATACTGAAGTAAGGCTGCCAAGAGGACTTGAAAGCGGGGCAGAATTGCAGGAAACCGATTTCAGGAGGTAGACTGGAATTGCATTTAAAGCATAGGAAAAGAGGCAGAACGTCCACAATGATGCACTTGGCCAAAAAGGGCGTATGCGTTTTTTCCTAAATATATTCAGGAAAAAACGCATACGCCCTTTTTGGCCAACCAAGCAAGCTTGCAAAGGAAATCTGCACTACAATGAAGTCTCACTTCCCCCCGGTCAAAAGGGCCATCTGAAAAAAGTGTGAAATCCAGAAAGACAGGACAGGCCATGGAGAACTGGGAGCCTTGTTATGCTGATGGGCGGGATGTAAATTGCCAACAGCCACTCGGGAGAAGTGTATGGTGTTTCCTGAAACATCTAAAAAACAAAGCAACAGAGCCTAGGGCACTTCCACTTATGGTCCTATAGCTTAGGGAAATTAAAATCAAAAAGACAGAGCCACCCAAAATGTTGGGACGGCTCTGTTTACTAGAAACTCATTTACGGTACAAGTTCAATATCTCAGAAAGTGAAAAATGGATAAAGAAGTTGTGGTACTTACGTACAATGCAATATCACTCAGCAATGAAATCTATGTCATCAGGCCCGTAGCAGCATAATAAGTGGATTCAGGTATGATGATTCTAACTGAAATAAGTCACACAGAAAAAGAAACATCATAAGATATCACTAATACACGGAATGTAAACTTGGCTACATAGGAACTGAATTACAATACAGAACAGGGTCTCAAATTTAGAAAACCAACTTATGCTTGCTTAAGGGGAAAGGTGAGTTGGGGTGCTGCATAAAACCAGAGATTGAATTGAGCACAGATAAAGTTCCTTAAGCCAAATATGGAATAGACAAGAGCTACTCCTTGCTCAACGAAATGGACTCAACACCCCATATTAAATGCCTAAGAGTGTACCTGACTAGGAAGTATCTTAAAACCTATGGATTGCTATGTCTCCGAAAGAGAATCAAGCGTGTGTACAGGGGCATAAATGCAGCAGTGATAGGATTGGAGAAGTTCGGTGAGCAAATGAAGACCCTTTGAAATCATATTGCATGGTACCCATTCCACGGGTCTCAACTCTCCAGGTTTAAGGTATTCTTCCTTCAGCTAAAACATGCATGTGGAACCCAGAGTATGATCAACCGTGTGATTGGGAGACGTGTTCCAATATGTGTCAGTTTTCGTCCCCTGGTAATCCGGTGCAACATTCCAGACGCTTTACTAACACTCTCCCGACTTGGAGAGTCAGTGCCTTTAACCTCCTGTTTGGCCCAGTTTGCAATTTCTGCGGAAGATGAACAGGAATAGGGAGAACCAATGACAGACTAGCTGGAGGTGTCTGGACGGGCAAATTTAACTCTCATTTCCCACCAGGAAGAGGAATTAACCAAAGGCTCAGCGTGCCGTGCCGGAACCAGATTAGGGCCTGAAGCAATCCTGCGGAGTTGCGGCCAGCTCACAAGAAAGAGAGTTGAAGAAAGGAGCTCATGGGCACTGTAATTCACAAACCTGCAGAGTTATAAATGACAGCTATCATCCAAAAATATACTGAAGTAAGGCTGCCAAGAGGACTTGAAAGCGGGGCAGAATTGCAGGAAACCGATTTCAGGAGGTAGACTGGATTTGCATTTAAAGCATAGGAAAAGAGGCAGAACGTCCACAATGATGCACTTGGCCAAAAAGTGCATATGCTTTTTTTCCTGAATATATTCAGGAAAAAACGCATACGCACTTTTTGGCCAACCAAGCAAGCTTGCAAAGGAAATCTGCACTACAATGAAGTCTCACTTCCCCCCGGTCAAAAGGGCCATCTGAAAAAAGTGTAAAATCCAGAAAGGCAGGACAGGCCATGGAGAACTGGGAGCCTTGTTATGCTGATGGGCGGGATGTAAATTGCCAACAGCCACTCGGGAGAAGTGTATGGTGTTTCCTGAAACATCTAAAAAACAAAGCAACAGAGCCTAGGGCACTTCCACTTATGGTCCTATAGCTTAGGGAATTAAAATCAAAAGACACAGCCACCCCAAAGGTTGGGACGGCTCTGTTTACAAGAACCTGGTTTACGGTACAAGTTCAATATCGCAGAAAGTGAAAAATGGATAAAGAAGTGGTGGTACTTACGTACAATGCAATATCACACAGCAATGAAATCTATGTCATCAGGCCCGTAGCAGCATAATGAGTGGATTCAGGTATGATGATTCTAACTGAAATAAGTCACACAGAAAAAGAAACATCATAAGATATCACTAATACACGGAATATAAACTTGGCTACACAGGAACTGAATTGCAAAACAGAACAGGGACTCAAATTTAGAAAACCAACTTATGCTTGCTTAAGGGGAAAGGTGAGTTGGGGAGCTGCATAAAACCAGAGATTGAAATGAGCACAGATAAAGTTCCTTAAGCCAAGTATGGAATAGACAAGAGCTACTCCTTGCTCAAGGAAATGGACTCAACACCCCATATTAAACGCCTAAGAATGTACCTGACTAGGAAGTATCTTAAAACCTATGGATTGCTATGTCTCCGAAAGAGAATCAAGCGTGTGTACAGGGGCATAAACGCAGCAGTGATAGATCTGGAGAGTTTCGGTGAGCAAATGAAGACCCTTTGAAATCATATTGCATGGTACCCATTCCACGGGTCTCAACTCTCCAGGTTTCAGGTATTCTTCCTTCAGGTAAAACATGCATGTGGAACCCAGAGTATGATCAACCGTGTGATCGGGAGACGTGTTCCAATATGTGTCAGTTTCCGTCCCCTGGTACACGGGTGCAATATTCCAGACGCTTTACTAACACTCTCCCGACTTGGAGAGTCAGCGCCTTTAACCTCCTGTTTGGCCCAGTTTGCAATTTCTGCGGAAGATGTACAGGAATAGGGAGAACCAATGAGAGACTAGCCGGAGGTGTCTGGACGGGCAAATTTAACTCTCATTTCCCACCAGGAAGAGGAACTAACCAAAGGCTCAGCGTGCCGTGCCGCAACCAGATTAGGGCCTGAAGCCATCCTGCGGGGTTGCGGCCAGCTCACGAGAAAGCGAGTTGAAGAAAGGAGCTCAGGGGCACTGTAATTCACAAACCTGCAGAGTTATAAATGACAGCTATCGTCCAAAAATATACTGAAGTAAGGCTGCCAAGAGGACTTGAAAGCGGGGCAGAATTGCAGGAAACCGATTTCAGGAGGTAGACTGGAATTGCATTTAAAGCATAGGAAAAGAGGCAGAACGTCCACAATGATGCACTTGGCCAAAAAGGGCGTATGCGTTTTTTCCTGAATATATTCAGGAAAAAACGCATACGCCCTTTTTGGCCAACCAAGCAAGCTTGCAAAGGAAATCTGCACTACAATGAAGTCTCACTTCCCCCCGGTCCAAAGGGCCATCTGAAAAAAGTGTAAAATCCAGAAAGGCAGGACAGGCCATGGAGAACTGGGAGCCTTGTTATGCTGATGGGCGGGATGTAAATTGCCAACAGCCACTCGGGAGAAGTGTATGGTGTTTCCTGAAACATCTAAAAAACAAAGCAACAGAGCCTAGGGCACTTCCACTTATGGTCCTATAGCTTAGGGAAATTAAAATCAAAAGACACAGCCACCCCAAAGGTTGGGACGGCTCTGTTTACAAGAACCTGGTTTATGGTACAAGTTCAATATCGCAGAAAGTGAAAAATGGATAAAGAAGTTGTGGTACTTACATACAATGCAATATCACTCAGCAATGAAATCTATGTCATCAGGCCCGTAGCAGCATAATGAGTGGATTCAGGTACGATGATTCTAACTGAAATAAGTCACACAGAAAAAGAAACATCATAAGATATCACTAATAGACGGAATGTAAACTTGGCTACACAGGAACTGAATTACAAAACAGAACAGGGTCTCAAATTTAGAAAACCAACTTATGCTTGCTTAAGGGGAAAGGTGAGTTGGGGTGCTGCATAAAACCAGAGATTGAAATGAGCACAGATAAAGTTCCTTAAGCCAAATATGGAATAGACAAGAGCTACTCCTTGCTCAACGAAATGGACTCAACACCCCATATTAAATGCCTAAGAGTGTACCTGACTAGGAAGTATCTTAAAACCTATGGATTGCTATGTCTCTGAAAGAGAATCAAGTGTGTGTACAGGGGCATAAACGCAGCAGTGATAGGATTGGAGAGGTTCGGTGAGCAAATGAAGACCCTTTGAAGTCATATTGCATGGTACCCATTCCATGGGTCTCAACTCTCCAGGTTTAAGGTATTCTTCCTTCAGCTAAAACATGCATGTGGAACCCAGAGTATGATCAACCATGTGATCGGGAGACATGTTCAAATATGTCTCAGTTTTCGTCCCCTGGTACTCGGGTGCAACATTCCAGACGCTTTACTAACACTCTCCCGACTTGGAGAGTCAGTGCCTTTAACCTCCTGTTTGGCCCAGTTTGCAATTTCTGCGGAAGATGAACAGGAATAGGGAGAACCAATGACAGACTAGCTGGAGGTGTCTGGACGGGCAAATTGAACTCTCATTTCCCACCAGGAAGAGGAATTAACCAAAGGCTCAGCGTGCCGTGCCGGAACCAGATTAGGGCCTGAAGCCATCCTGCGGTGTTGCGGCCAGCTCACGAGAAAACGAGTTGAAGAAAGGAGCTCAGGGGCACTGTAATTCACAAACCTGCAGAGTTATAAATGACAGCTATCGTCCAAAAATATACTGAAGTAAGGCTGCCAAGAGGACTTGAAAGCGGGGCAGAATTGCAGGAAACCGATTTCAGGAGGTAGACTGGAATTGCATTTAAAGCATAGGAAAAGAGGCAGAACGTCCACAATGATGCACTTGGCCAAAAAGGGCGTATGCGTTTTTTCCTGAATATATTCAGGAAAAAACGCATACGCACTTTTTGGCCAACCAAGCAAGCTTGCAAAGGAAATCTGCACTACAATGAAGTCTCACTTCCCCCCGGTCAAAAGGGCCATCTTAAAAAAAGTAAAATCCAGAAAGGCAGGACAGGCCATGGAGAACTGGGAGCCTTGTTATGCTGATGGGCGGGATGTCAATTGCCAACAGCCACTCGGGAGAATTGTATGGTGTTTCCTGAAACATCTAAAAAACAAAGCAACAGAGCCTAGGGCACTTCCACTTATGGTCCTATAGCTTAGGGAAATTAAAATCAAAAGACACAGCCACCCCAAAGTTTGGGACGGCTCTGTTTACAAGAACCTGGTTTACGGTACAAGTTCAATATCACAGAAAGTGAAAAATGGATAAAGAAGTTGTGGTACTTACGTACAATGCAATATCACTCAGCAATGAAATCTATGTCATCAGGCCCGTAGCAGCATAATGAGTGGATTCAGGTATGATGATTCTAACTGAAATAAGTCACACAGGAAAAGAAACATCATAAGATATCACTAATACACGGAATGTAAACTTGGCTACATAGGAACTGAATTACAAAACAGAACAGGGTCTCAAATTTAGAAAACCAACTTATGCTTGCTTAAGGGGAAAGGTGAGTTGGGGTGCTGCATAAAACCAGAGATTGAAATGAGCACAGATAAAGTTCCTTAAGCCAAATATGGAATAGACAAGAGCTACTCCTTGCTCAACGAAATGGATTCAACACCCCATATTAAACACCTAAGAATGTACCTGACTAGGAAGTATCTTAAAACCTATGGATTGCTATGTCTCCAAAAGAGAATCAAGCGTGTGTGCAGGGGCATAAACGCAGCAGTGATAGGATTGGAGAGGTTCGGTGAGCAAATGAAGACCCTTTGAAGTCATATTGCATGGTACCCATTCCACGGGTCTCAACTCTCCAGGTTTAAGGTATTCTTCCTTCAGCTAAAACATGCATGTGGAACCCAGAGTATGATCAACCGTGTGATCGGGAGACGTGTTCCAATATGTCTCAGTTTTCGTCCCCTGGTACTCGGGTGCAACATTCCAGACTCTTTACTAACACTCTCCCGACTTGGAGAGTCAGTGCCTTTAACCTCCTGTTTGGCCCAGTTTGCAATTTCTGCGGAAGATGAACAGGAATAGGGAGAACCAATGACAGACTAGCTGGAGGTGTCTGGACGGGCAAATTTAACTCTCATTTCCCACCAGGAAGAGGAATTAACCAAAGGCTCAGCGTGCCGTGCCGGAACCAGATTAGGGCCTGAAGCCATCCTGCGGTGTTGCGGCCAGCTCACGAGAAAGCGACTTGAAGAAAGGAGCTCAGGGGCACTGTAATTCACAAACCTGCAGAGTTATAAATGACAGCTATCGTCCAAAAATATACTGAAGTAAGGCTGCCAAGAGGACTTGAAAGCGGGGCAGAATTGCAGGAAACCGATTTCAGGAGGTAGACTGGAATTGCATTTAAAGCATAGGAAAAGAGGCAGAACGTCCACAATGATGCACTTGGCCAAAAAGGGCGTATGCGTTTTTTCCTGTATATATTCAGGAAAAAACGCATACGCCCTTTTTGGCCAACCAAGCAAGCTTGCAAAGGAAATCTGCACTACAATGAAGTCTCACTTCCCCCCGGTCAAAAGGGCCATCTGAAAAAAGTGTGAAATCCAGAAAGGCAGGACAGGCCATGGAGAACTGGGAGCCTTGTTATGCTGATGGGCGGGATGTAAATTGCCAACAGCCACTCGGGAGAAGTGTATGGTGTTTCCTGAAACATCTAAAAAACAAAGCAACAGAGCCTAGGGCACTTCCACTTATGGTCCTATAGCTTAGGGAAATTAAAATCAAAAAGACAGAGCCACCCAAAATGTTGGGACGGCTCTGTTTACTAGAAACTCATTTACGGTACAAGTTCAATATCTCAGAAAGTGAAAAATGGATAAAGAAGCTGTGGTACTTACGTACAATGCAGTATCACTCAGCAATGAAATCTATGTCATCAGGCCCGTAGCAGCATAATGAGTGGATTCAGGTATGATGATTCTAACTGAAAAAAGTCACACAGAAAAAGAAACATCATAAGATATCACTAATACACGGAATGTAAACTGGGCTACACAGGAACTGATTTCCAAAACAGAACAGGGTCTCAAATTTAGAAATCCAACTTATGCTTGCTTAAGGGGAAAGGTGAGTTGGGGTGCTGCATAAAACCAGAGATTGAAATGAGCACAGATAAAGTTCCTTAAGCCAAATATGGAATAGACAAGAGCTACTCCTTGCTCAATGAAATGGACTCAACACCCCATATTAAACGCCTAAGAATGTACCTGACTAGGAAGTATCTTAAAACCTATGGATTGCTATGTCTCCGAAAGAGAATCAAGCGTGTGTGCAGGGGCATAAACGCAGCAGTGATAGGATTGGAGAAGTTCGGTGAGCAAATGAAGACCCTTTGAAGTCATATTGCATGGTACCCATTCCACGGGGCTCAACTCTCCAGGTTTAAGGTATTCTTCCTTCAGCTAAAACATGCATGAGGAACCCAGAGTATGATCAACCGTGTGATCGGGAGACGTGTTCCAATATGTGTCAGTTTTCGTCCCCTGGTACTCGGGTGCAACATTCCAGACGCTTTACTAACACTCTCCCGACTTGGAGAGTCAGCGCCTTTAACCTCCTGTTTGGCCCAGTTTGCAATTTCTGCGGAAGATGAACAGGAATAGGGAGAACCAATGACAGACTAGCTGGAGGTGTCTGGACGGGCAAATTTAACTCTCATTTCCCACCAGGAAGAGGAATTAACCAAAGGCTCAGCGTGCCGTGCCGGAACCAGATTAGGGCCTGAAGCCATCCTGCGGTGTTGCGGCCAGCTCACGAGAAAGCGACTTGAAGAAAGGAGCTCAGGGGCACTGTAATTCACAAACCTGCAGAGTTATAAATGACAGCTATCGTCCAAAAATATACTGAAGTAAGGCTGCCAAGAGGACTTGAAAGCGGGGCAGAATTGCAGGAAACCGATTTCAGGAGGTAGACTGGAATTGCATTTAAAGCATAGGAAAAGAGGCAGAACGTCCACAATGATGCACTTGGCCAAAAAGGGCGTATGCGTTTTTTCCTGAATATATTCAGGAAAAAACGCATACGCCCTTTTTGGCCAACCAAGCAAGCTTGCAAAGGAAATCTGCACTACAATGAAGTCTCACTTCCCCCCGGTCAAAAGGGCCATCTGAAAAAAGTGTAAAATCCAGAAAGGCAGGACAGGCCATGGAGAACTGGGAGCCTTGTTATGCTGATGGGTGGGATGTAAATTGCCAACAGCCACTCGGGAGAAGTGTATGGTGTTTCGTGAAACATCTAAGAAACAAAGCAACAGAGCCTAAGGCACTTCCACTTATGGTCCTATAGCTTAGGGAAATTAAAATCAAAAAGATAGAGCCACCCAAAAGGTTGGGACGGCTCTGTTTACAAGAACCTGGTTTACGGTACAAGTTCAATATCACAGAAAGTGAAAAATGGATAAAGAAGTTGTGGTACTTACGTACAATGCAATATCACTCAGCAATGAAATCTATGTCATCAGCCCCGTAGCAGCATAATGAGTGGATTCAGGTATGATGATTCTAACTGAAATAAGTCACACAGAAAAAGAAACATCATAAGATATCACTAATACACGGAATGTAAACTTGGCTACACAGGAACTGAATTACAAAACAGAACAGGGTCTCAAATTTAGAAACCCAACTTATGCTTGCTTAAGGGGAAAGGTGAGTTGGGGTGCTGCATAAAACCAGAGATTGAAATGAGCACAGATAAAGTTCCTTAAGCCAAATATGGAATAGACAAGAGCTACTCCTTGCTCAACGAAATGGACTCAACACCCCATATTAAACGCCTAAGAGTGTACCTGACTAGGAAGTAACTTAAAACCTATGGATTGCTATGTCTCTGAAAGAGAATCAAGTGTGTGTACAGGGGCATAAACGCAGCAGTGATAGGATTGGAGAGGTTCGGTGAGCAAATGAAGACCCTTTGAAGTCATATTGCATGGTACCCATTCCACGGGTCTCAACTCTCCAGGTTTAAGGTATTCTTCCTTCAGCTAAAACATGCATGTGGAACCCAGAGTATGATCAACCGTGTGATCGGGAGACGTGTTCCAATATGTCTCAGTTTTCGTCCCCTGGTACTCGGGTGCAACATTCCAGACTCTTTACTAACACTCTCCCGACTTGGAGAGTCAGTGCCTTTAACCTCCTGTTTGGCCCAGTTTGCAATTTCTGCGGAAGATGAACAGGAATAGGGAGAACCAATGACAGACTAGCTGGAGGTGTCTGGACGGGCAAATTTAACTCTCATTTCCCACCAGGAAGAGGAATTAACCAAAGGCTCAGCGTGCCGTGCCGGAACCAGATTAGGGCCTGAAGCCATCCTGCGGTGTTGCGGCCAGCTCACGAGAAAGCGACTTGAAGAAAGGAGCTCAGGGGCACTGTAATTCACAAACCTGCAGAGTTATAAATGACAGCTATCGTCCAAAAATATACTGAAGTAAGGCTGCCAAGAGGACTTGAAAGCGGGGCAGAATTGCAGGAAACCGATTTCAGGAGGTAGACTGGAATTGCATTTAAAGCATAGGAAAAGAGGCAGAACGTCCACAATGATGCACTTGGCCAAAAAGGGCGTATGCGTTTTTTCCTGAATATATTCAGGAAAAAACGCATACGCCCTTTTTGGCCAACCAAGCAAGCTTGCAAAGGAAATCTGCACTACAATGAAGTCTCACTTCCCCCCGGTCAAAAGGGCCATCTGAAAAAAGTGTGAAATCCAGAAAGGCAGGACAGGCCATGGAGAACTGGGAGCCTTGTTATGCTGATGGGCGGGATGTAAATTGCCAACAGCCACTCGGGAGAAGTGTATGGTGTTTCCTGAAACATCTAAAAAACAAAGCAACAGAGCCTAGGGCACTTCCACTTATGGTCCTATAGCTTAGGGAAATTAAAATCAAAAAGACAGAGCCACCCAAAATGTTGGGACGGCTCTGTTTACTAGAAACTCATTTACGGTACAAGTTCAATATCTCAGAAAGTGAAAAATGGATAAAGAAGCTGTGGTACTTACGTACAATGCAGTATCACTCAGCAATGAAATCTATGTCATCAGGCCCGTAGCAGCATAATGAGTGGATTCAGGTATGATGATTCTAACTGAAAAAAGTCACACAGAAAAAGAAACATCATAAGATATCACTAATACACAGAATGTAAACTGGGCTACACAGGAACTGATTTCCAAAACAGAACAGGGTCTCAAATTTAGAAATCCAACTTATGCTTGCTTAAGGGGAAAGGTGAGTTGGGGTGCTGCATAAAACCAGAGATTGAAATGAGCACAGATAAAGTTCCTTAAGCCAAATATGGAATAGACAAGAGCTACTCCTTGCTCAATGAAATGGACTCAACACCCCATATTAAACGCCTAAGAATGTACCTGACTAGGAAGTATCTTAAAACCTATGGATTGCTATGTCTCCGAAAGAGAATCAAGCGTGTGTGCAGGGGCATAAACGCAGCAGTGATAGGATTGGAGAAGTTCGGTGAGCAAATGAAGACCCTTTGAAGTCATATTGCATGGTACCCATTCCACGGGGCTCAACTCTCCAGGTTTAAGGTATTCTTCCTTCAGCTAAAACATGCATGAGGAACCCAGAGTATGATCAACCGTGTGATCGGGAGACGTGTTCCAATATGTGTCAGTTTTCGTCCCCTGGTACTCGGGTGCAACATTCCAGACGCTTTACTAACACTCTCCCGACTTGGAGAGTCAGCGCCTTTAACCTCCTGTTTGGCCCAGTTTGCAATTTCTGCGGAAGATGAACAGGAATAGGGAGAACCAATGACAGACTAGCTGGAGGTGTCTGGACGGGCAAATTTAACTCTCATTTCCCACCAGGAAGAGGAATTAACCAAAGGCTCAGCGTGCCGTGCCGGAACCAGATTAGGGCCTGAAGCCATCCTGCGGTGTTGCGGCCAGCTCACGAGAAAGCGACTTGAAGAAAGGAGCTCAGGGGCACTGTAATTCACAAACCTGCAGAGTTATAAATGACAGCTATCGTCCAAAAATATACTGAAGTAAGGCTGCCAAGAGGACTTGAAAGCGGGGCAGAATTGCAGGAAACCGATTTCAGGAGGTAGACTGGAATTGCATTTAAAGCATAGGAAAAGAGGCAGAACGTCCACAATGATGCACTTGGCCAAAAAGGGCGTATGCGTTTTTTCCTGAATATATTCAGGAAAAAACGCATACGCCCTTTTTGGCCAACCAAGCAAGCTTGCAAAGGAAATCTGCACTACAATGAAGTCTCACTTCCCCCCGGTCAAAAGGGCCATCTGAAAAAAGTGTAAAATCCAGAAAGGCAGGACAGGCCATGGAGAACTGGGAGCCTTGTTATGCTGATGGGTGGGATGTAAATTGCCAACAGCCACTCGGGAGAAGTGTATGGTGTTTCGTGAAACATCTAAGAAACAAAGCAACAGAGCCTAAGGCACTTCCACTTATGGTCCTATAGCTTAGGGAAATTAAAATCAAAAAGATAGAGCCACCCAAAAGGTTGGGACGGCTCTGTTTACAAGAAACTCATTTACGGTACAAGTTCAATATCACAGAAAGTGAAAAATGGATAAAGAAGTTGTGGTACTTACGTACAATGCAATATCACTCAGCAATGAAATCTATGTCATCAGCCCCGTAGCAGCATAATGAGTGGATTCAGGTATGATGATTCTAACTGAAATAAGTCACACAGAAAAAGAAACATCATAAGATATCACTAATACACGGAATGTAAACTTGGCTACACAGGAACTGAATTACAAAACAGAACAGGGTCTCAAATTTAGAAACCCAACTTATGCTTGCTTAAGGGGAAAGGTGAGTTGGGGTGCTGCATAAAACCAGAGATTGAAATGAGCACAGATAAAGTTCCTTAAGCCAAATATGGAATAGACAAGAGCTACTCCTTGCTCAACGAAATGGACTCAACACCCCATATTAAACGCCTAAGAGTGTACCTGACTAGGAAGTAACTTAAAACCTATGGATTGCTATGTCTCTGAAAGAGAATCAAGTGTGTGTACAGGGGCATAAACGCAGCAGTGATAGGATTGGAGAGGTTCGGTGAGCAAATGAAGACCCTTTGAAGTCATATTGCATGGTACCCATTCCACGGGTCTCAACTCTCCAGGTTTCAGGTATTCTTCCTTCAGGTAAAACATGCATGTGGAACCCAGAGTATGATCAACCGTGTGATCGGGAGACGTGTTCCAATATGTGTCAGTTTCCGTCCCCTGGTACACGGGTGCAACATTCCAGACGCTTTACTAACACTCTCCCGACTTGGAGAGTCAGCGCCTTTAACCTCCTGTTTGGCCCAGTTTGCAATTTCTGCGGAAGATGTACAGGAATAGGGAGAACCAATGAGAGACTAGCCGGAGGTGTCTGGACGGGCAAATTTAACTCTCATTTCCCACCAGGAAGAGGAATTAACCAAAGGCTCAGCGTGCCGTGCCGCAACCAGATTAGGGCCTGAAGCCATCCTGCGGGGTTGCGGCCAGCTCACGAGAAAGCGAGTTGAAGAAAGGAGCTCAGGGGCACTGTAATTCACAAACCTGCAGAGTTATAAATGACAGCTATCGTCCAAAAATATACTGAAGTAAGGCTGCCAAGAGGACTTGAAAGCGGGGCAGAATTGCAGGAAACCGATTTCAGGAGGTAGACTGGAATTGCATTTAAAGCATAGGAAAAGAGGCAGAACGTCCACAATGATGCACTTGGCCAAAAAGGGCGTATGCGTTTTTTCCTGAATATATTCAGGAAAAAACGCATACGCCCTTTTTGGCCAACCAAGCAAGCTTGCAAAGGAAATCTGCACTACAATGAAGTCTCACTTCCCCCCGGTCCAAAGGGCCATCTGAAAAAAGTGTAAAATCCAGAAAGGCAGGACAGGCCATGGAGAACTGGGAGCCTTGTTATGCTGATGGGCGGGATGTAAATTGCCAACAGCCACTCGGGAGAAGTGTATGGTGTTTCCTGAAACATCTAAAAAACAAAGCAACAGAGCCTAGGGCACTTCCACTTATGGTCCTATAGCTTAGGGAAATTAAAATCAAAAGACACAGCCACCCCAAAGGTTGGGACGGCTCTGTTTACAAGAACCTGGTTTATGGTACAAGTTCAATATCGCAGAAAGTGAAAAATGGATAAAGAAGTTGTGGTACTTACATACAATGCAATATAACTCAGCAATGAAATCTATGTCATCAGGCCCGTAGCAGCATAATGAGTGGATTCAGGTACGATGATTCTAACTGAAATAAGTCACACAGAAAAAGAAACATCATAAGATATCACTAATAGACGGAATGTAAACTTGGCTACACAGGAACTGAATTACAAAACAGAACAGGGTCTCAAATTTAGAAACCCAACTTATGCTTGCTTAAGGGGAAAGGTGAGTTGGGGTGCTGCATAAAACCAGAGATTGAAATGAGCACAGATAAAGTTCCTTAAGCCAAATATGGAATAGACAAGAGCTACTCCTTGCTCAACGAAATGGACTCAACACCCCATATTAAATGCCTAAGAGTGTACCTGACTAGGAAGTATCTTAAAACCTATGGATTGCTATGTCTCTGAAAGAGAATCAAGTGTGTGTACAGGGGCATAAACGCAGCAGTGATAGGATTGGAGAGGTTCGGTGAGCAAATGAAGACCCTTTGAAGTCATATTGCATGGTACCCATTCCATGGGTCTCAACTCTCCAGGTTTAAGGTATTCTTCCTTCAGCTAAAACATGCATGTGGAACCCAGAGTATGATCAACCGTGTGATCGGGAGACATGTTCAAATATGTCTCAGTTTTCGTCCCCTGGTACTCGGGTGCAACATTCCAGACGCTTTACTAACACTCTCCCGACTTGGAGAGTCAGCGCCTTTAACCTCCTGTTTGGCCCAGTTTGCAATTTCTGCGGAAGATGAACAGGAATAGGGAGAACCAATGACAGACTAGCTGGAGGTGTCTGGACGGGCAAATTTAACTCTCATTTCCCACCAGGAAGAGGAATTAACCAAAGGCTCAGCGTGCCGTGCCGGAACCAGATTAGGGCCTGAAGCCATCCTGCGGTGTTGCGGCCAGCTCACGAGAAAGCGAGTTGAAGAAAGGAGCTCAGGGGCACTGTAATTCACAAACCTGCAGAGTTATAAATGAGAGCTATCGTCCAAAAATATACTGAAGTAAGGCTGCCAAGAGGACTTGAAAGCGGGGCAGAATTGCAGGAAACCGATTTCAGGAGGTAGACTGGAATTGCATTTAAAGCATAGGAAAAGAGGCAGAACGTCCACAATGATGCACTTGGCCAAAAAGGGCGTATGCGTTTTTTCCTGAATATATTCAGGAAAAAACGCATACGCCCTTTTTGGCCAACCAAGCAAGCTTGCAAAGGAAATCTGCACTACAATGAAGTCTCACTTCCCCCCGGTCAAAAGGGCCATCTGAAAAAAGTGTGAAATCCAGAAAGGCAGGACAGGCCATGGAGAACTGGGAGCCTTGTTATGCTGATGGGCGGGATGTAAATTGCCAACAGCCACTCGGGAGAAGTGTATGGTGTTTCCTGAAACATCTAAAAAACAAAGCAACAGAGCCTAGGGCACTTCCACTTATGGTCCTATAGCTTAGGGAAATTAAAATCAAAAAGACAGAGCCACCCAAAATGTTGGGACGGCTCTGTTTACTAGAAACTCATTTACGGTACAAGTTCAATATCTCAGAAAGTGAAAAATGGATAAAGAAGTTGTGGTACTTACGTACAATGCAGTATCACTCAGCAATGAAATCTATGTCATCAGGCCCGTAGCAGCATAATGAGTGGATTCAGGTATGATGATTCTAACTGAAAAAAGTCACACAGAAAAAGAAACATCATAAGATATCACTAATACACGGAATGTAAACTGGGCTACACAGGAACTGATTTCCAAAACAGAACAGGGTCTCAAATTTAGAAACCCAACTTATGCTTGCTTAAGGGGAAAGGTGAGTTGGGGTGCTGCATAAAACCAGAGATTGAAATGAGCACAGATAAAGTTCCTTAAGCCAAATATGGAATAGACAAGAGCTACTCCTTGCTCAATGAAATGGACTCAACACCCCATATTAAACGCCTAAGAATGTACCTGACTAGGAAGTATCTTAAAACCTATGGATTGCTATGTCTCCGAAAGAGAATCAAGCGTGTGTGCAGGGGCATAAACGCAGCAGTGATAGGATTGGAGAAGTTCGGTGAGCAAATGAAGACCCTTTGAAGTCATATTGCATGGTACCCATTCCACGGGGCTCAACTCTCCAGGTTTAAGGTATTCTTCCTTCAGCTAAAACATGCATGAGGAACCCAGAGTATGATCAACCGTGTGATCGGGAGACGTGTTCCAATATGTGTCAGTTTTCGTCCCCTGGTACTCGGGTGCAACATTCCAGACGCTTTACTAACACTCTCCCGACTTGGAGAGTCAGCGCCTTTAACCTCCTGTTTGGTCCAGTTTGCAATTTCTGGGGAAGATGAACAGGAATAGGGAGAACCAATGACAGACTAGCTGGAGGTGTCTGGACGGGCAAATTTAACTCTCATTTCCCACCAGGAAGAGGAATTAACCAAAGGCTCAGCGTGCCGTGCCGGAACCAGATTAGGGCCTGAAGCCATCCTGCGGTGTTGCGGCCAGCTCACGAGAAAGCGAGTTGAAGAAAGGAGCTCAGGGGCACTGTAATTCACAAACCTGCAGAGTTATAAATGACAGCTATCGTCCAAAAATATACTGAAGTAAGGCTGCCAAGAGGACTTGAAAGCGGGGCAGAATTGCAGGAAACCGATTTCAGGAGGTAGACTGGAATTGCATTTAAAGCATAGGAAAAGAGGCAGAACGTCCACAATGATGCACTTGGCCAAAAAGGGCGTATGCGTTTTTTCCTGAATATATTCAGGAAAAAACGCATACGCCCTTTTTGGCCAACCAAGCAAGCTTGCAAAGGAAATCTGCACTACAATGAAGTCTCACTTCCCCCCGGTCAAAAGGGCCATCTGAAAAAAGTGTAAAATCCAGAAAGGCAGGACAGGCCATGGAGAACTGGGAGCCTTGTTATGCTGATGGGTGGGATGTAAATTGCCAACAGCCACTCGGGAGAAGTGTATGGTGTTTCGTGAAACATCTAAGAAACAAAGCAACAGAGCCTAGGGCACTTCCACTTATGGTCCTATAGCTTAGGGAAATTAAAATCAAAAAGATAGAGCCACCCAAAAGGTTGGGACGGCTCTGTTTACAAGAAACTCATTTACGGTACAAGTTCAATATCACAGAAAGTGAAAAATGGATAAAGAAGTTGTGGTACTTACGTACAATGCAATATCACTCAGCAATGAAATCTATGTCATCAGCCCCGTAGCAGCATAATGAGTGGATTCAGGTATGATGATTCTAACTGAAATAAGTCACACAGAAAAAGAAACATCATAAGATATCACTAATACACGGAATGTAAACTTGGCTACACAGGAACTGAATTACAAAACAGAACAGGGTCTCAAATTTAGAAACCCAACTTATGCTTGCTTAAGGGGAAAGGTGAGTTGGGGTGCTGCATAAAACCAGAGATTGAAATGAGCACAGATAAAGTTCCTTAAGCCAAATATGGAATAGACAAGAGCTACTCCTTGCTCAACGAAATGGACTCAACACCCCATATTAAACGCCTAAGAGTGTACCTGACTAGGAAGTAAATTAAAACCTATGGATTGCTATGTCTCCGAAAGAGAATCAAGCGTGTGTGCAGGGGCATAAACGCAGCAGTGATAGGACTGGAGAGGTTCGGTGAGCAAATGAAGACCCTTTGAGGTCATATTGCATGGTACCCATTCCAACGGTCTCAACTCTCCAGGTTTAAGGTATTCTTCCTTCAGCTAAAACATGCATGTGGAACCCAGAGTATGATCAACCGTGTGATCGGGAGACGTGTTCCAATATGTCTCAGTTTTCGTCCCCTGGTACTCGGGTGCAACATTCCAGACGCTTTATTAACACTCTCCCGACTTGGAGAGTCAGTGCCTTTAACCTCCTGTTTGGCCCAGTTTGCAATTTCTGCGGAAGATGAACAGGAATAGGGAGAACCAATGACAGACTAGCTGGAGGTGTCTGGACGGGCAAATTTAACTCTCATTTCCCACCAGGAAGAGGAATTCACCAAAGGCTCAGCGTGCCGTGCCGGAACCAGATTAGGGCCTGAAGCCATCCTGCGGTGTTGCGGCCAGCTCACGAGAAAGCGACTTGAAGAAAGGAGCTCAGGGGCACTGTAATTCACAAACCTGCAGAGTTATAAATGACAGCTATCGTCCAAAAATATACTGAAGTAAGGCTGCCAAGAGGACTTGAAAGCGGGGCAGAATTGCAGGAAACCGATTTCAGGAGGTAGACTGGAATTGCATTGAAAGCATAGGAAAAGAGGCAGAACGTCCACAATGATGCACTTGGCCAAAAAGGGCGTATGCGTTTTTTCCTGAATATATTCAGGAAAAAACGCATACGCCCTTTTTGGCCAACCAAGCAAGCTTGCAAAGGAAATGTGCACTACAATGAAGTCTCACTTCCCCCCGGTCAAAAGGGCCATCTGAAAAAAGTGTAAAATTCAGAAAGGCAGGACAGGCCATGGAGAACTGGAGCCTTGTTATGCTGATGGGTGGGATGTAAATTGCCAACAGCCACTCGGGAGAAGTGTATGGTGTTTCCTGAAACATCTAAAAAACAAAGCAACAGAGCCTAGGGCACTTCCACTTATGGTCCTATAGCTTAGGGAAATTAAAATCAAAAGACACAGCCACCCCAAATGTTGGGACGGCTCTGTTTACAAGAACCTGGTTTACGGTACAAGTTCAATATCGCAGAAAGTGAAAAATGGATAAAGAAGTTGTGGTACTTACGTACAATGCAATATCACTCAGCAATGAAATCTACGTCATCAGGCCCGTAGCAGCATAATAAGTGGATTCAGGTATGATGATTCTAACTGAAATAAGTCACACAGAAAAAGAAACATCATAAGATATCACTAATACACGGAATGTAAACTTGGCTACATAGGAACTGAATTACAATACAGAACAGGGTCTCAAATTTAGAAAACCAACTTATGCTTGCTTAAGGGGAAAGGTGAGTTGGGGTGCTGCATAAAACCAGAGATGGAATTGAGCACAGATAAAGTTCCTTAAGCCAAATATGGAATAGACAAGAGCTACTCCTTGCTCAACGAAATGGACTCAACACCCCATATTAAATGCCTAAGAGTGTACCTGACTAGGAAGTATCTTAAAACCTATGGATTGCTATGTCTCTGAAAGAGAATCAAGTGTGTGTACAGGGGCATAAAAGCAGCAGTGATAGGATTGGAGAGGTTCGGTGAGCAAATGAAGACCCTTTGAAGTCATATTGCATGGTACCCATTCCACGGGTCTCAACTCTCCAGGTTTAAGGTATTCTTCCTTCAGCTAAAACATGCATGTGGAACCCAGAGTATGATCAACCGTGTGATCGGGAGACGTGTTCCAATATGTCTCAGTTTTCGTCCCCTGGTACTCGGGTGCAACATTCCAGATGCTTTACTAACACTCTCCCGACTTGGAGAGTCAGTGCCTTTAACCTCCTGTTTGGCCCAGTTTTCAATTTCTGCGGAAGATGAACAGGAATAGGGAGAACCAATGACAGACTAGCTGGAGGTGTCTGGACGGGCAAATTTAACTCTCATTTCCCACCAGGAAGAGGAATTAACCAAAGGCTCAGCGTGCCGTGCCGGAACCAGATTAGGGCCTGAAGCCATCCTGCGGGGTTGCGGCCAGCTCACGAGAAAGCGAGTTGAAGAAAGGAGCTCAGGGGCACTGTAATTCACAAACCTGCAGAGTTATAAATGACAGCTATCGTCCAAAAATATACTGAAGTAAGGCTGCCAAGAGGACTTGAAAGCGGGGCAGAATTGCAGGAAACCGATTTCAGGAGGTAGACTGGAATTGCATTTAAAGCATAGGAAAAGAGGCAGAACGTCCACAATGATGCACTTGGCCAAAAAGGGCGTATGCGTTTTTTCCTGAATATATTCAGGAAAAAACGCATACGCCCTTTTTGGCCAACCAAGCAAGCTTGCAAAGGAAATCTGCACTACAGTGAAGTCTCACTTCCCCCCGGTCAAAAGGGCCATCTGAAAAAAGTGTAAAATCCAGAAAGGCAGAACAGGCCATGGAGAACTGGGAGCCTTGTTATGCTGATGGGCGGGATGTAAATTGCCAACAGCCACTCGGGAGAAGTGTATGGTGTTTCCTGAAACATCTAAAAAACAAAGCAACAGAGCCTAGGGCACTTCCACTTATGGTCCTATAGCTTAGGGAAATTAAAATCAAAAGACACAGCCACCCCAAAGGTTGGGACGGCTCTGTTTACAAGAACCTGGTTTACGGTACAAGTTCAATATCGCAGAAAGTGAAAAATGGATAAAGAAGTTGTGGTACTTACGTACAATGCAATATCACTCAGCAATGAAATCTATGTCATCAGGCCCATAGCAGCATAATGAGTGGATTCAGGTATGATGATTCTAACTGAAATAAGTCACACAGGAAAAGAAACATCATAAGATAATCACTAATACACGGAATGTAAACTTGGCTACACAGGAACTGAATTACAAAACAGAACATGGTCTCAAATTTAGAAAACCAACTTATGCTTGCTTAAGTGGAAAGGTGAGTTGGGGTGCTGCATAAAACCAGAGATTGAAATGAGCACAGATAAAGTTCCTTAAGCCAAATATGGAATAGACAAGAGCTACTCCTTGCTCAACGAAATGGATTCAACACCCCATATTAAACACCTAAGAATGTACCTGACTAGGAAGTATCTTAAAACCTATGGATTGCTATGTCTCCGAAAGAGAATCAAGCTTGTGTGCAGGGGCATAAACGCAGCAGTGATAGGACTGGAGAGGTTCGGTGAGCAAATGAAGACCCTTTGAAGTCATATTGCATGGTACCCATTCCACGGGTCTCAACTCTCCAGGTTTAAGGTATTCTTCCTTCAGCTAAAACATGCATGTGGAACCCAGAGTATGATCAACCGTGTGATCGGGAGACGTGTTCCAATATGTGTCAGTTTTTGTCTCCTGGTACTCGGGTGCAACATTCCAGACGCTTTACTAACACTCTCCCGACTTGGAGAGTCAGTGCCTTTAACCTCCTGTTTGGCCCAGTTTGCAATTTCTGCGGAAGATGAACAGGAATAGGGAGAACCAATGACAGACTAGCTGGAGGTGTCTGGACGGGCAAATTTAACTCTCATTTCCCACCAGGAAGAGGAATTAACCAAAGGCTCAGCGTGCCGTGCCGGAACCAGATTAGGGCCTGAAGCCATCCTGCGGTGTTGCGGCCAGCTCACGAGAAAGCGAGTTGAAGAAAGGAGCTCAGGGGCACTGTAATTCACAAACCTGCAGAGTTATAAATGACAGCTATCGTCCAAAAATATACTGAAGTAAGGCTGCCAAGAGGACTTGAAAGCGGGGCTGAATTGCAGGAAACCGATTTCAGGAGGTAGACTGGAATTGCATTTAAAGCATAGGAAAAGAGGCAGAACGTCCACAATGATGCACTTGGCCAAAAAGGGCGTATGCGTTTTTTCCTGAATATATTCAGGAAAAAACGCATACGCCCTTTTTGGCCAACCAAGCAAGCTTGCAAAGGAAATCTGCACTACAATGAAGTCTCACTTCCCCCCAGTCAAAAGGGCCATCTGAAAAAAGTGTAAAATCCAGAAAGGCAGGACAGGCCATGGAGAACTGGGAGCCTTGTTATGCTGATGGGCGGGATGTAAATTGCCAACAGCCACTCCGGAGAAGTGTATGGTGTTTCCTGAAACATCTAAAAAACAAAGCAACAGAGCCTAGGGCACTTCCACTTATGGTCCTATAGCTTAGGGAAATTAAAATCAAAAGACACAGCCACCCCAAAGGTTGGGACGGCTCTGTTTACAAGAACCTGGTTTACGGTACAAGTTCAATATCGCAGAAAGTGAAAATGGATAAAGAAGTTGTGGTACTTACGTACAATGCAATATCACTCAGCAATGAAATCTATGTCATCAGGCCCGTAGCAGCATAATGAGTGGATTCAGGTATGATGATTCTAACTGAAATAAGTCACACAGGAAAAGAAACATCATAAGATATCACTAATACACGGAATGTAAACTTGGCTACATAGGAACTGAATTACAAAACAGAACAGGGTCTCAAATTTAGAAAACCAACTTATGCTTGCTTAAGGGGAAAGGTGAGTTGGGGTGCTGCATAAAACCAGAGATTGAAATGAGCACAGATAAAGTTCCTTAAGCCAAATATGGAATAGACAAGAGCTACTCGTTGCTCAACGAAATGGATTCAACACCCCATATTAAACACCTAAGAAAGTACCTGACTAGGAAGTATTTAAAACATATGGATTGCTATGTCTCCGAAAGAGAATCAAGCGTGTGTGCAGGGGCATAATTGCAGCAGTGATAGGATTGGAGAGGTCAGTGAGCAAATGAAGACCCTTTGAAGTCATATTGCATGGTACCCATTCCACGGGTCTCAACTCTCCAGGTTTAAGGTATTCTTCCTTCAGCTAAAACATGCATGTGGAACCCAGAGTATGATCAACCGTGTGATCGGGAGACGTGTTCCAATATGTCTCAGTTTTCGTCCCCTGGTACTCGGGTGCAACATTCCAGACGCTTTACTAACACTCTCCCGACTTGGAGGGTCAGTGCCTTTAACCTCCTGTTTGGCCCAGTTTGCAATTTCTGCGGAAGATGAACAGGAATAGGCAGAACCAATGACAGACTAGCTGGAGGTGTCTGGATGGGCAAATTTAACTCTCATTTCGCACCAGGAAGAGGAATTAACCAAAGGCTCAGCGTGCCATGCCGGAACGAGATTAGGGCCTGAAGCCATCCTGCGGTGTTGCGGCCAGCTCACGAGAAAGCGAGTTGAAGAAAGGAGCTCAGGGGCACTGTAATTCACAAACCTGCGAGTTATAAATGACAGCTATCGTCCAAAAATATACTGAAGTAAGGCTGCCAAGAGGACTTGAAAGCGGGGCAGAATTGCAGGAAACCGATTTCAGGAGGTAGACTGGAATTGCATTGAAAGCATAGGAAAAGAGGCAGAACGTCCACAATGATGCACTTGGCCAAAAAGGACGTATGCGTTTTTTCCTGAATATATTCAGGAAAAAACGCATACGCCCTTTTTGGCCAACCAAGCAAGCTTGCAAAGGAAATCTGCACTACAATGAAGTCTCACTTCCCCCCGGTCAAAAGGGCCATCTGAAAAAAGGGTAAAAGCCAGAAAGGCAGGACAGGCCATGGAGAACTGGGAGCCTTGTTATGCTGATGGGCGGGATGTCAATTGCCAACAGCCACTTGGGAGAAGTGTATGGTGTTTCCTGAAACATCTAAAAAACAAAGCAACAGAGCCTAGGGCACTTCCACTTATGGTCCTATAGCTTAGGGAAATTAAAATCAAAAAGACACAGCCACCCCAAAGGTTGGGACGGCTCTGTTTACAAGAACCTGGTTTACGGTACAAGTTCAATATCGCAGAAAGTGAAAAATGGATAAAGAAGTTGTGGTACTTACGTACAACGCAGAATCACTCAGCAATGAAATCTATGTCATCAGGCCCGTAGCAGCATAATGAGTGGATTCAGGTATGATGATTCTAACTGAAATAAGTCACACAGAAAAAGAAACATCATAAGATATCACTAATACACGGAATGTAAACTTGGCTACACAGGAACTGAATTACAAAACAGAACAGGGTCTCAAATTTAGAAAACCAACTTATGCTTGCTTAAGGGGAAAGGTGAGTTGGGGTGCTGCATAAAACCAGAGATTGAAATGAGCACAGATAAAGTTCCTTAAGCCAAATATGGAATAGACAAGAGCTACTCCTTGCTCAACGAAATGGATTCAACACCCCATATTAAACACCTAAGAATATACCTGACTAGGAAGTATCTTAAAACCTATGGATTGCTATGTCTCCGAAAGAGAATCAAGCGTGTGTACAGGGGCATAAACGCAGCAGTGATAGGACTGGAGAGGTTCGGTGAGCAAATGAAGACCCTTTGAAGTCATATTGCATGGTACCCATTCCACGGGTCTCAACTCTCCAGGTTTAAGGTATTCTTCCTTCAGCTAAAACATGCATGTGGAACCCAGAGTATGATCAACCGTGTGATCGGGAGACGTGTTCCAATATGTGTCAGTTTTCGTCCCCTGGTACTCGGGTGCAACATTCCAGACGCTTTACTAACACTCTCCCGACTTGGAGAGTCAGTGCCTTTAACCTCCTGTTTGGCCCAGTTTGCAATTTCTGCGGAAGATGAACAGGAATAGGGAGAACCAATGACAGACTAGCTGGAGGTGTCTGGACGGGCAAATTTAACTCTCATTTCGCACCAGGAAGAGGAATTAACCAAAGGCTCAGCGTGTCGTGCCGGAACCAGATTAGGGCCTGAAGCCATCCTGCGGTGTTGCGGCCAGCTCACGAGAAAGCGAGTTGAAGAAAGGAGCTCAGGGGCACTGTAATTCACAAACCTGCAGAGTTATAAATGACAGCTATCGTCCAAAAATATACTGAAGTAAGGCTGCCAAGAGGACTTGAAAGCGGGGCAGAATTGCAGGAAACCGATTTCAGGAGGTAGACTGGAATTGCATTTAAAGCATAGGAAAAGAGGCAGAACGTCCACAATGATGCACTTGGCCAAAAAGGGCGTATGCGTTTTTTCCTGAATATATTCAGGAAAAAACGCATACGCCCTTTTTGGCCAACCAAGCAAGCTTGCAAAGGAAATGTGCACTACAATGAAGTCTCACTTCCCCCCGGTCAAAAGGGCCATCTGAAAAAAGTGTAAAATCCAGAAAGGCAGGACAGGCCATGGAGAACTGGGAGCCTTGTTATGCTGATGGGTGGGATGTAAATTGCCAACAGCCACTCGGGAGAAGTGTATGGTGTTTCGTGAAACATCTAAAAAACAAAGCAACAGAGCCTAAGACACTTCCACTTATGGTCCTATAGCTTAGGGAAATTAAAATCAAAAAGATAGAGCCACCCAAAAGGTTGGGACGGCTCTGTTTACAAGAAACTCATTTACGGTACAAGTTCAATATCACAGAAAGTGAAAAATGGATAAAGAAGTTGTGGTACTTACGTACAATGCAATATCACTCAGCAATGAAATCTATGTCATCAGCCCCGTAGCAGCATAATGAGTGGATTCAGGTATGATGATTCTAACTGAAATAAGTCACACAGAAAAAGAAACATCATAAGATATCACTAATACACGGAATGTAAACTTGGCTACACAGGAACTGAATTACAAAACAGAACAGGGTCTCAAATTTAGAAACCCAACTTATGCTTGCTTAAGGGGAAAGGTGAGTTGGGGTGCTGCATAAAACCAGAGATTGAAATGAGCACAGATAAAGTTCCTTAAGCCAAATATGGAATAGACAAGAGCTACTCCTTGCTCAACGAAATGGACTCAACACCCCATATTAAACGCCTAAGAGTGTACCTGACTAGGAAGTAACTTAAAACCTATGGATTGCTATGTCTCCGAAAGAGAATCAAGCGTGTGTGCAGGGGCATAAACGCAGCAGTGATAGGACTGGAGAGGTTCGGTGAGCAAATGAAGACCCTTTGAGGTCATATTGCATGGTACCCATTCCACCGGTCTCAACTCTCCAGGTTTAAGGTATTCTTCCTTCAGCTAAAACATGCATGTGGAACCCAGAGTATGATCAACCGTGTGATCGGGAGACGTGTTCCAATATGTCTCAGTTTTCGTCCCCTGGTACTCGGGTGCAACATTCCAGACGCTTTACTAACACTCTCCCGACTTGGAGAGTCAGTGCCTTTAACCTCCTGTTTGGCCCAGTTTGCAATTTCTGCGGAAGATGAACAGGAATAGGGAGAACCAATGACAGACTAGCTGGAGGTGTCTGGACGGGCAAATTTTACTCTCATTTCCCACCAGGAAGAGGAATTAACCAAAGGCTCAGCGTGCCGTGCCGGAACCAGATTAGGGCCTGAAGCCATCCTGCGGTGTTGCGGCCAGCTCACGAGAAAGCGACTTGAAGAAAGGAGCTCAGGGGCACTGTAATTCACAAACCTGCAGAGTTATAAATGACAGCTATCGTCCAAAAATATACTGAAGTAAGGCTGCCAAGAGGACTTGAAAGCGGGGCAGAATTGCAGGAAACCGATTTCAGGAGGTAGACTGGAATTGCATTGAAAGCATAGGAAAAGAGGCAGAACGTCCACAATGATGCACTTGGCCAAAAAGGGCGTATGCGTTTTTTCCTGAATATATTCAGGAAAAAACGCATACGCCCTTTTTGGCCAACCAAGCAAGCTTGCAAAGGAAATGTGCACTACAATGAAGTCTCACTTCCCCCCGGTCAAAAGGGCCATCTGAAAAAAGTGTAAAATTCAGAAAGGCAGGACAGGCCATGGAGAACTGGAGCCTTGTTATGCTGATGGGTGGGATGTAAATTGCCAACAGCCACTCGGGAGAATTGTATGGTGTTTCCTGAAACATCTAAAAAACAAAGCAACAGAGCCTAGGGCACTTCCACTTATGGTCCTATAGCTTAGGGAAATTAAAATCAAAAAGATAGAGCCACCCAAAAGGTTGGGACGGCTCTGTTTACAAGAACCTGGTTTACGGTACAAGTTCAATATCGCAGAAAGTGAAAAATGGATAAAGAAGTTGTGGTACTTACGTACAATGCAATATCACTCAGCAATGAAATCTATGTCATCAGCCCCGTAGCAGCATAATGAGTGGATTCAGGTATGATGATTCTAACTGAAATAAGTCACACAGAAAAAGAAACATCATAAGATATCACTAATACACGGAATGTAAACTTGGCTACACAGGAACTGAATTACAAAACAGAACAGGGTCTCAAATTTAGAAACCCAACTTATGCTTGCTTAAGGGGAAAGGTGAGTTGGGGTGCTGCATAAAACCAGAGATTGAAATGAGCACAGATAAAGTTCCTTAAGCCAAATATGGAATAGACAAGAGCTACTCCTTGCTCAACGAAATGGACTCAACACCCCATATTAAACGCCTAAGAGTGTACCTGACTAGGAAGTAACTTAAAACCTATGGATTGCTATGTCTCTGAAAGAGAATCAAGCGTGTGTGCAGGGGCATAAACGCAGCAGTGATAGGACTGGAGAGGTTCGGTGAGCAAATGAAGACCCTTTGAGGTCATATTGCATGGTACCCATTCCACCGGTCTCAACTCTCCAGGTTTAAGGTATTCTTCCTTCAGCTAAAACATGCATGTGGAACCCAGAGTATGATCAACCGTGTGATCGGGAGACGTGTTCCAATATGTCTCAGTTTTCGTCCCCTGGTACTCGGGTGCAACATTCCAGACGCTTTATTAACACTCTCCCGACTTGGAGAGTCAGTGCCTTTAACCTCCTGTTTGGCCCAGTTTGCAATTTCTGCGGAAGATGAACAGGAATAGGGAGAACCAATGACAGACTAGCTGGAGGTGTCTGGACGGGCAAATTTAACTCTCATTTCCCACCAGGAAGAGGAATTAACCAAAGGCTCAGCGTGCCGTGCCGGAACCAGATTAGGGCCTGAAGCCATCCTGCGGTGTTGCGGCCAGCTCACGAGAGAGCGAGTTGAAGAAAGGAGCTCAGGGGCACTGTAATTCACAAACCTGCAGAGTTATAAATGACAGCTATCGTCCAAAAATATACTGAAGTAAGGCTGCCAAGAGGACTTGAAAGCGGGGCAGAATTGCAGGAAACCGATTTCAGGAGGTAGACTGGAATTGCATTTAAAGCATAGGAAAAGAGGCAGAACGTCCACAATGATGCACTTGGCCAAAAAGGGCGTATGCGTTTTTTCCTGAATATATTCAGGAAAAAACGCATACGCCCTTTTTGGCCAACCAAGCAAGCTTGCAAAGGAAATGTGCACTACAATGAAGTCTCACTTCCCCCCGGTCAAAAGGGCCATCTGAAAAAAGTGTAAAATTCAGAAAGGCAGGACAGGCCATGGAGAACTGGGAGCCTTGTTATGCTGATGGGTGGGATGTAAATTGCCAACAGCCACTCGGGAGAAGTGTATGGTGTTTCCTGAAACATCTAAAAAACAAAGCAACAGAGCCTAGGGCACTTCCACTTATGGTCCTATAGCTTAGGGAAAATAAAATCAAAAGACACAGCCACCCCAAATGTTGGGACGGCTCTGTTTACAAGAACCTGGTTTACGGTACAAGTTCAATATCGCAGAAAGTGAAAAATGGATAAAGAAGTTGTGGTACTTACGTACAATGCAGTATCACTCAGCAATGAAATCTATGTCATCAGGCCCGTAGCAGCATAATGAGTGGATTCAGGTATGATGATTCTAACTGAAATAAGTCACACAGGAAAAGAAACATCATAAGATATCACTAATACACGGAATGTAAACTTGGCTACATAGGAACTGAATTACAAAACAGAACAGGGTCTCAAATTTAGAAAACCAACTTATGCTTGCTTAAGGGGAAAGGTGAGTTGGGGTGCTGCATAAAACCAGAGATTGAAATGAGCACAGATAAAGTTCCTTAAGCCAAATATGGAATAGACAAGAGCCACTCCTTGCTCAACGAAATGGACTCAACACCCCATTTTAAATGCCTAAGAGTGTACCTGACTAGGAAGTATCTTAAAACCTATGGATTGCTATGTCTCTGAAAGAGAATCAAGTGTGTGTATAGGGGAATAAACGCAGCAGTGATAGGATTGGAGAGGTTCGGTGAGCAAATGAAGACCCTTTGAAGTCATATTGCATGGTACCCATTCCACGGGTCTCAACTCTCCAGGTTTAAGATATTCTTCCTTCAGCTAAAACATTCATGTGGAACCCAGAGTATGATCAACCGTGTGATCGGGAGACGTGTTCCAATATGTCTCAGTTTTCGTCCCCTGGTACTCGGGTGCAACATTCCAGACGCTTTACTAACACTCTCCCGACTTGGAGAGTCAGCGCCTTTAACCTCCTGTTTGGCCCAGTTTGCAATTTCTGCGGAAGATGAACAGGCATAGGGAGAACCAATGACAGACTAGCTGGAGGTGTCTGGACGGGCAAATTTAACTCTCATTTCCCACCAGGAAGAGGAATTAACCAAAGGCTCAGCGTGCCGTGCCGGAACCAGATTAGGGCCTGAAGCAATCCTGCGGTGTTGCGGCCAGCTCACGAGAAAGCGAGTTGAAGAAAGGAGCTCAGGGGCACTGTACTTCACAAACCTGCAGAGTTATAAATGACAGCTATCGTCCAAAAATATACTGAAGTAAGGCTGCCAAGAGGACTTGAAAGCGGGGCAGAATTGCAGGAAACCGATTTCAGGAGGTAGACTGGAATTGCATTTAAAGCATAGGAAAAGAGGCAGAACGTCCACAATGATGCACTTGGCCAAAAAGGGCGTATGCGTTTTTTCCTGAATATATTCAGGAAAAAACGCATACGCCCTTTTTGGCCAACCAAGCAAGCTTGCAAAGGAAATCTGCCCTACAATGAAGTCTCACTTCCCCCCGGTCAAAAGGGCCATCTGAAAAAAGTGTAAAATCCAGAAAGGCAGGACAGGCCATGGAGAACTGGGAGCCTTGTTATGCTGATGGGCGGGATGTCAATTGCCAACAGCCACTCGGGAGAAGTGTATGGTGTTTCCTGAAACATCTAAAAAACAAAGCAACAGAGCCTAGGGCACTTCCACTTATGGTCCTATAGCTTAGGGAAATTAAAATAAAAAAGACACAGCCACCCCAAAGGTTGGGACGGCTCTGTTTACAAGAACCTGGTTTACAGTACAAGTTCACTATCGCAGAAACTGAAAAATGGATAAAGAAGTTGTGGTACTTACGTACAATGCAGTATCACTCAGCAATGAAATCTGTCATCAGGCCCGTAGCAGCATAGTGAGTGGATTCAGGTATGATGATTCTAACTGAAATAAGTCACACAGAAAAAGAAACATCATAAGATATCACTAATACACGGAATGTAAGCTTGGCTACACAGGAACTGAATTCCAAAACAGAACAGGGTCTCAAATTTAGAAAACCAACTTATGCTTCTTTAAGGTGAAAGGTGAGTTGGGGTGCTGCATAAAACCAGAGATTGAAATGAGCACAGATAAAGTTCCTTAAGCCAAATATGGAATAGACAAGAGCTACTCCTTGCTCAACGAAATGGACTCAACACCCCATATTAAATGCCTAAGAGTGTACCTGACTAGGAAGTATCTTAAAACCTATGGATTGCTATGTCTCCGAAAGAGAATCAAGCGTGTGTACAGGGGCATAAACGCAGCAGTGATAGGATTGGAGAAGTTCGGTGAGCAAATGAAGACCCTTTGAAGTCATATTGCATGGTACCCATTCCACGGGTCTCAACTCTCCAGGTTTAAGGTATTCTTCCTTCAGCTAAAACATGCATGTGGAACCCAGAGTATGATCAACCGTGTGATCGGGAGACGTGTTCAAATATATCTCAGTTTTCATCCCCTGGTACTCGGGTGCAACATTCCAGTCGCTTTACTAACCCTCTCCCGACTTGGAGTGTCAGCGCCTTTAACCTCCTGTTTGGCCCAGTTTGCAATTTCTGCGGAAGATGAACAGGAATAGGGAGAACCAATGACAGACTAGCTGGAGGTGTCTGGACGGGCAAATTTAACTCTCATTTTGCACCAGGAAGAGGAATTAACCAAAGGCTCAGCGTGCCGTGCCGGAACCAGATTAGGGCCTGAAGCCATCCTGCGGTGTTGCGGCCAGCTCACGAGAAAGCGAGTTGAAGAAAGGAGCTCAGGGGCACTGTAATTCACAAACCTGCAGAGTTATAAATGACAGCTATCGTCCAAAAATATACTGAAGTAAGGCTGCCAAGAGGACTTGAAAGCGGGGCAGAATTGCAGGAAACCGATTTCAGGAGGTAGACTGGAATTGCATTGAAAGCATAGGAAAAGAGGCAGAACGTCCACAATGATGCACTTGGCCAAAAAGGGCGTATGCGTTTTTTCCTCAGGAAAAAACGCATACGCCCTTTTTGGCTAACCAAGCAAGCTTGCAAAGGAAATCTGCACTACAATGAAGTCTCACTTCCCCCCGGTCCAAAGGGCCATCTGAAAAAAGTGTAAAATCCAGAAAGGCAGGACAGGCCATGGAGAACTGGGAGCCTTGTTATGCTGATGGGCGGGATGAAAATTGCCAACAGCCACTCGGGAGAAGTGTATGGTGTTTCCTGAAACATCTAAAAAACAAAGCAACAGAGCCTAGGGCACTTCCACTTATGGTCCTATAGCTTAGGGAAATTAAAATCAAAAGACACAGCCACCCCAAAGGTTGAGACGGCTCTGTTTACAAGAACCTGGTTTACGGTACAAGTTCAATATCGCAGAAAGTGAAAAATGGATAAAGAAGTTGTGGTACTTACGTACAATGCAATATCACTCAGCAAGGAAATCTATGTCATCAGGCCCGTAGCAGCATAATGAGTGGATTCAGGTATGATGATTCTAACTGAAATAAGTCACACAGAAAAAGAAACATCATAAGATATCACTAATACACGGAATGTAAACTTGGCTACACAGGAACTGAATTCCAAAACAGAACAGGGTCTCAAATTTAGAAACCCAACTTATGCTTGCTTAAGGGGAAAGGTGAGTTGGGGTGCTGCATAAAACCAGAGATTGAAATGAGCACAGATAAAGTTCCTTAAGCCAAATATGGAATAGACAAGAGCTACTCCTTGCTCAACGAAATGGATTCAACACCCCATATTAAACACCTAAGAATATACCTGACTAGGAAGTATCTTAAAACCTATGGATTGCTATGTCTCCGAAAGAGAATCAAGCGTGTGTGCAGGGGCATAAACGCAGCAGTGATAGGACTGGAGAGGTTCGGTGAGCAAATGAAGACCCTTTGAAATCATATTGCATGTTACCCATTCCACGGGTCTCAACTCTCCAGGTTTAAGGTATTCTTCCTTCAGCTAAAACTTGCATGTGGAACCCAGAGTGTGATCAACCATGTGATCGGGAGATGTGTTCCAATATGTCTCAGTTTTCGTCCCCTGGTACTCGGGTGCAACATTCCAGATGCTTTACTAACACTCTCCCGACTTGGAGAGTCAGTGCCTTTAACCTCCTGTTTGGCCCAGTTTGCAATTTCTGCGGAAGATGAACAGGAATAGGGAGAACCAATGACAGACTAGCTGGAGGTGTCTGGACGGGCAAATTTAATTCTCATTTCGCACCAGGAAGAGGAATTAACCAAAGGCTCAGCGTGCCATGCCGGAACCAGATTAGGGCCTGAAGCCATCCTGCGGGGTTGCGGCCAGCTCACGAGAAAGCGAGTTGAAGAAAGGAGCTCAGGGGCACTGTAATTCACAAACCTGCAGAGTTATAAATGACAGCTATCGTCCAAAAATATACTGAAGTAAGGCTGCCAAGAGGACTTGAAAGCGGGGCAGAATTGCAGGAAACCGATTTCAGGAGGTAGACTGGAATTGCATTTAAAGCATAGGAAAAGAGGCAGAACGTCCACAATGATGCACTTGGCCAAAAAGGGCGTATGCGTTTTTTCCTGAATATGTTCAGGAAAAAACGCATACGCCCTTTTTGGCCAACCAAGCAAGCTTGCAAAGGAAATCTGCACTACAGTGAAGTCTCACTTCCCCCCGGTCAAAAGGGCCATCTGAAAAAAGTGTAAAATCCAGAAAGGCAGGACAGGCCATGGAGAACTGGGAGCCTTGTTATGCTGATGGGCGGGATGTAAATTGCCAACAGCCACTCGGGAGAAGTGTATGGTGTTTCCTGAAACATCTAAAAAACAAAGCAACAGAGCCTAGGGCACTTCCACTTATGGTCCTATAGCTTAGGGAAATTAAAATCAAAAGACACAGCCACCCCAAAGGTTGCGACGGCTCTGTTTACAAGAACCTGGTTTACGGTACAAGTTAAATATCTCAGAAAGTGAAAAATGGATAAAGAAGTTGTGGTACTTACGTACAATGCAATATCACTCAGCAATGAAATCTACGTCATCAGGCCCGTAGCAGCATAATAAGTGGATTCAGGTATGATGATTCTAACTGAAATAAGTCACACAGAAAAAGAAACATCATAAGATATCACTAATACACGGAATATAAACTTGGCTACATAGGAACTGAATTACAATACAGAACAGGGTCTCAAATTTAGAAAACCAACTTATGCTTGCTTAAGGGGAAAGGTGAGTTGGGGTGCTGCATAAAACCAGAGATTGAATTGAGCACAGATAAAGTTCCTTAAGCCAAATATGGAATAGACAAGAGCTACTCCTTGCTCAACGAAATGGACTCAACACCCCATATTAAATGCCTAAGAGTGTACCTGACTAGGAAGTATCTTAAAACCTATGGATTGCTATGTCTCCGAAAGAGAATCAAGCGTGTGTACAGGGGCATAAACGCAGCAGTGATAGGATTGGAGAAGTTCGGTGAGCAAATGAAGACCCTTTGAAGTCATATTGCATGGTACCCATTCCACGGGTCTCAACTCTCCAGGTTTAAGGTATTCTTCCTTCAGCTAAAACATGCATGTGGAACCCAGAGTATGATCAACCGTGTGATCGGGAGACGTGTTCCAATATGTCTCAGTTTCCGTCCCCTGGTACTCGGGTGCAACATTCCAGACGCTTTACTAACACTCTCCCGACTTGGAGAGTCAGCGCCTTTAACCTCCTGTTTTGCCCAGTTTGCAATTTCTGCGGAAGATGTACAGGAATAGGGAGAACCAATGACAGACTAGCTGGAGGGGTCTGGACGGGAAAATTTAACTCTCATTTCCCACCAGGAAGAGGAATTAACCAAAGGCTCAGCGTGCCGTGCCGGAACCAGATTAGGGCCTGAAGCCATCCTGCGGTGTTGCGGCCAGCTCACGAGAAAGCGAGTTGAAGAAAGGAGCTCAGGGGCACTGTAATTCACAAACCTGCAGAGTTATAAATGACAGCTATCGTCCAAAAATATACTGAAGTAAGGCTGCCAAGAGGACTTGAAAGCGGGGCAGAATTGCAGGTAACCGATTTCAGGAGGTAGACTGGAATTGCATTTAAAGCATAGGAAAAGAGGCAGAACATCCACAATGATGCACTTGGCCAAAAAGGGCGTATGCGTTTTTTCCTGAATATATTCAGGAAAAAACGCATACGCCCTTTTTGGCCAACCAAGCAAGCTTGCAAAGGAAATCTGCACTACAATGAAGTCTCACTTCCCCCCGGTCAAAAGGTCCATCTGAAAAAAGTGTAAAATCCAGAAAGGCAGGACAGGCCATGGAGAACTGGGATCCTTGTTATGCTGATGGGCGGGATGTAAATTGCCAACAGCCACTCGGGAGAAGTGTATGGTGTTTCCTGAAACATCTAAAAAACAAAGCAACAGAGCCTAGGGCACTTCCACTTATGGTCCTATAGCTTAGGGAAATTAAAATCAAAAGACACAGCCACCCCAAAGGTTGGGACGGCTCTGTTTACAAGAACCTGGTTTACGGTACAAGTTCAATATCGCAGAAAGTAAAAAATAGATAAAGAAGTTGTGGTACTTACGTACAATGCAATATCACTCAGCAAGGAAATCTATGTCATCTGGCCCGTAGCAGCATAATAAGTGGATTCAGGTACGATGATTCTAACTGAAATAAGTCACACAGAAAAAGAAACATCATAAGATATCACTAATACACGGAATGTAAACTTGGCTACACAGGAACTGAATTACAAAACAGAACAGGGTCTCAAATTTAGAAAACCAACTTATGCTTGCTTAAGGGGAAAGGTGAGTTGGGGTGCTGCATAAAACCAGAGATTGAAATGAGCACAGATAAAGTTCCTTAAGCCAAATATGGAATAGACAAGAGCTACTCCTTGCTCAACGAAATGGATTCAACACCCCATATTAAACACCTAAGAATATACCTGACTAGGAAGTATCTTAAAACCTATGGATTGCTATGTCTCCGAAAGAGAATCAAGCGTGTGTGCAGGGGCATAAACGCAGCAGTGATAGGACTGGAGAGGTTCGGTGAGCAAATGAAGACCCTTTGAAATCATATTGCATGTTACCCATTCCACGGGTCTCAACTCTCCAGGTTTAAGGTATTCTTCCTTCAGCTAAAACATGCATGTGGAACCCAGAGTGTGATCAACCATGTGATCGGGAGATGTGTTCCAATATGTCTCAGTTTTCGTCCCCTGGTACTCGGGTGCAACATTCCAGATGCTTTACTAACACTCTCCCGACTTGGAGAGTCAGTGCCTTTAACCTCCTCTTTGGCCCAGTTTGCAATTTCTGCGGAAGATGAACAGGAATAGGGAGAACCAATGACCGACTAGATGGAGGTGTCTGGATGGGCAAATTTAATTCTCATTTCGCACCAGGAAGAGGAATTAACCAAAGGCTCAGCGTGCCGTGCCGGAACCAGATTAGGGCTTGAAGCAATCCTGCGGTGTTGCGGCCAGCTCACGAGAAAGCGAGTTGAAGAAAGGAGCTCAGGGGCACTGTAATTCACAAACATGCAGAGTTATAAATGACAGCTATCGTCCAAAAATATACTGAAGTAAGTCTGCCAAGAGGACTTGAAAGCGGGGCAGAATTGCAGGAAACCGATTTCAGGAGGTAGACTGGAATTGCATTTAAAGCATAGGAAAAGAGGCAGAACGTCCACAATGATGCACTTGGCCAAAAAGGGCGTATGCGTTTTTTCCTAAATATATTCAGGAAAAAACGCATACTCCCTTTTTGGCCAACCAAACAAGCTTGCAAAGGAAATCTGCACTACAATGAAGTCTCACTTCCCCCCGGTCAAAAGGGCCATCTGAAAAAAGTGTGAAATCCAGAAAGGCAGGACAGGCCATGGAGAACTGGGAGCCTTGTTATGCTGATGGGCGGGATGTAAATTGCCAACAGCCACTCGGGAGAAGTGTATGGTGTTTCCTGAAACATCTAAAAAACAAAGCAACAGAGCCTAGGGCACTTCCACTTATGGTCCTATAGCTTAGGGAAATTAAAATCAAAAGACACAGCCACCCCAAAGGTTGGGACGGCTCTGTTTACAAGAACCTGGTTTACAGTACAAGTTCAATATCTCAGAAAGTGAAAAATGGATAAAGAAGTTGTGGTACTTACGTACAATGCAATATCACTCAGCAATGAAATCTACGTCATCAGGCCCGTAGCAGCATAATAAGTGGATTCAGGTATGATGATTCTAACTGAAATAAGTCACACAGAAAAAGAAACATCATAAGATATCACTAATACACGGAATGTAAACTTGGTTACATAGGAACTGAATTACAATACAGAACAGGGTCTCAAATTTAGAAAACCAACTTATGCTTGCTTAAGGGGAAAGGTGAGTTGGGGTGCTGCATAAAACCAGAGATGGAATTGAGCACAGATAAAGTTCCTTAAGCCAAATATGGAATAGACAAGAGCTACTCCTTGCTCAACGAAATGGACTCAACACCCCATATTAAATGCCTAAGAGTGTACCTGACTAGGAAGTATCTTAAAACCTATGGATTGCTATGTCTCCGAAAGAGAATCAAGCGTGTGTACAGGGGCATAAACGCAGCAGTAATAGGATTGGAGAAGTTCGGTGAGCAAATGAAGACCCTTTGAAGTCATATTGCATGGTACCCATTCCACGGGTCTCAACTCTCCAGGTTTAAGGTATTCTTCCTTCAGCTAAAACATGCATGTGGAACCCAGAGTATGATCAACCGTGTGATCGGGAGACGTGTTCCAATATGTGTCAGTTTTTGTCCCCTGGTACTCGGGTGCAACATTCCAGACGCTTTACTAACACTCTCCCGACTTGGAGAGTCAGCGCCTTTAACCTCCTGTTTGGCCCAGTTTGCAATTTCTGCGGAAGATGAACAGGCATAGGGAGAACCAATGAGAGACTAGCTGGAGGTGTCTGGACGGGCAAATTTAACTCTCATTTCCCACCAGGAAGAGGAATTAACCAAAGGCTCAGCGTGCCGTGCCGGAACCAGATTAGGGCCTGAAGCCATCCTGCGGTGTTGCGGCCAGCTCACGAGAAAGCGACTTGAAGAAAGGAGCTCAGGGGCACTGTAATTCACAAACCTGCAGAGTTATAAATGACAGCTATCGTCCAAAAATATACTGAAGTAAGGCTGCCAAGAGGACTTGAAAGCGGGGCAGAATTGCAGGAAACCGATTTCAGGAGGTAGACTGGAATTGCATTTAAAGCATAGGAAAAGAGGCAGAACGTCCACAATGATGCACTTGGCCAAAAAGGGCGTATGCGTTTTTTCCTCAGGAAAAAACGCATACGCCCTTTTTGGCCAACCAAGCAAGCTTGCAAAGGAAATCTGCACTACAATGAAGTCTCACTTCCCCCCGGTCAAAAGGGCCATCTGAAAAAAGTGTAAAATCCAGAAAGGCAGGACAGGCCATGGAGAACTGGGAGCCTTGTTATGCTGATGGGCGGGATGAAAATTGCCAACAGCCACTCGGGAGAAGTGTATGGTGTTTCCTGAAACATCTAAAAAACAAAGCAACAGAGCCTAGGGCACTTCCACTTATGGTCCTATAGCTTAGGGAAATTAAAATCAAAAGACACAGCCACCCCAAAGGTTGAGACGGCTCTGTTTACAAGAACCTGGTTTACGGTACAAGTTCAATATCGCAGAAAGTGAAAAATGGATAAAGAAGTTGTGGTACTTACGTACAATGCAATATCACTCAGCAAGGAAATCTATGTCATCAGGCCCGTAGCAGCATAATGAGTGGATTCAGGTATGATGATTCTAACTGAAATAAGTCACACAGAAAAACAAACATCATAAGATATCACTAATACACGGAATGTAACCTTGGCTACACAGGAACTGAATTCCAAAACAGAACAGGGTCTCAAATTTAGAAACCCAACTTATGCTTGCTTAAGGGGAAAGGTGAGTTGGGGTGCTGCATAAAACCAGAGATTGAAATGAGCACAGATAAAGTTCCTTAAGCCAAATATGGAATAGACAAGAGCTACTCCTTGCTCAACGAAATGGATTCAACACCCCATATTAAACACCTAAGAATATACCTGACTAGGAAGTATCTTAAAACCTATGGATTGCTATGTCTCCGAAAGAGAATCAAGCGTGTGTGCAGGGGCATAAACGCAGCAGTGATAGGACTGGAGAGGTTCGGTGAGCAAATGAAGACCCTTTGAAATCATATTGCATGTTACCCATTCCACGGGTCTCAACTCTCCAGGTTTAAGGTATTCTTCCTTCAGCTAAAACATGCATGTGGAACCCAGAGTGTGATCAACCATGTGATCGGGAGATGTGTTCCAATATGTCTCAGTTTTCGTCCCCTGGTACTCGGGTGCAACATTCCAGACGCTTTACTAACACTCTCCCGACTTGGAGAGTCAGTGCCTTTAACCTCCTGTTTGGCCCAGTTTGCAATTTCTGCGGAAGATGAACAGGAATAGGGAGAACCAATGACAGACTAGCTGGAGGTGTCTGGACGGGCAAATTTAACTCTCATTTCGCACCAGGAATAGGAATTAACCAAAGGTTCAGCATGCCGTGCCGGAACCAGATTAGGGCCTGAAGCAATCCTGCGGTGTTGCGGCCAGCTCACGAGAAAGCGACTTGAAGAAAGGAGCTCAGGGGCACTGTAATTCACAAACCTGCAGAGTTATAAATGACAGCTATCGTCCAAAAATATACTGAAGTAAGGCTGCCAAGAGAACTTGAAAGCGGGGCAGAATTGCAGGAAACCGATTTCAGGAGGTAGACTGGAATTGCATTTAAAGCATAGGAAAAGAGGCAGAACGTCCACAATGATGCACTTGGCCAAAAAGGGCGTATGCGTTTTTTCCTAAATATATTCAGGAAAAAACGCATACGCCCTTTTTGGCCAACCAAGCAAGCTTGCAAAGGAAATCTGCACTACAATGAAGTCTCACTTCCCCCCGGTCAAAAGGGCCATCTGAAAAAAGTGTGAAATCCAGAAAGGCAGGACAGGCCATGGAGAACTGGGAGCCTTGTTATGCTGATGGGCGGGATGTAAATTGCCAACAGCCACTCGGGAGAAGTGTATGGTGTTTCCTGAAACATCTAAAAAACAAAGCAACAGAGCCTAGGGCACTTCCACTTATGGTCCTATAGCTTAGGGAAATTAAAATCAAAAGACACAGCCACCCCAAAGGTTGGGACGGCTCTGTTTACAAGAACCTGGTTTACGGTACAAGTTCAATATCTCAGAAAGTGAAAAATGGATAAAGAAGTTGTGGTACTTACGTACAATGCAATATCACTCAGCAATGAAATCTACGTCATCAGGCCCGTAGCAGCATAATAAGTGGATTCAGGTATGATGATTCTAACTGAAATAAGTCACACAGAAAAAGAAACATCATAAGATATCACTAATACACGGAATGTAAACTTGGCTACATAGGAACTGAATTACAATACAGAACAGGGTCTCAAATTTAGAAAACCAACTTATGCTTGCTTAAGGGGAAAGGTGAGTTGGGGTGCTGCATAAAACCAGAGATTGAATTGAGCACAGATAAAGTTCCTTAAGCCAAATATGGAATAGACAAGAGCTACTCCTTGCTCAACGAAATGGACTCAACACCCCATATTAAACGCCTAAGAGTGTACCTGACTAGGAAGTATCTTAAAACCTATGGATTGCTATGTCTCCGAAAGAGAATCAAGCGTGTGTACAGGGGCATAAACGCAGCAGTGATAGGATTGGAGAAGTTCGGTGAGCAAATGAAGACCCTTTAAAGTCATATTGCATGGTACCCATTCCACGGGTCTCAACTCTCCAGGTTTAAGGTATTCTTCCTTCAGCTAAAACATGCATGTGGAACCCAGAGTATGATCAACCGTGTGATCGGGAGACGTGTTCCAATATGTCTCAGTTTCCGTCCCCTGGTACTCGGGTGCAACATTCCAGACGCTTTACTAACACTCTCCCGACTTGGAGAGTCATCGCCTTTAACCTCCTGTTTGGCCCAGTTTGCAATTTCTGCGGAAGATGTACAGGAATAGGGAGAACCAATGACAGACTAGCTGGAGGTGTCTGGACGGGCAAATTTAACTCTCATTTCCCACCAGGAAGAGGAATTAACCAAAGGCTCAGCGTGCCGTGCCGGAACCAGATTAGGGCCTGAAGCCATCCTGCGGTGTTGCGGCCAGCTCACATAAAGCGAGTTGAAGAAAGGAGCTCAGGGGCACTGTAATTCACAAACCTGCAGAGTTATAAATGACAGCTATCATCCAAAAATATACTGAAGTAAGGCTGCCAAGAGGACTTGAAAGCGGGGCAGAATTGCAGGAAACCGATTTCAGGAGGTAGACTGGAATTGCATTTAAAGCATAGGAAAAGAGGCAGAACGTCCACAATGATGCACTTGGCCAAAAAGGGCGTATGCGTTTTTTCCTGAATATATTCAGGAAAAAACGCATACGCCCTTTTTGGCCAACCAAGCAAGCTTGCAAAGGAAATCTGCACTACAATGAAGTCTCACTTCCCCCTGGTCAAAAGGGCCATCTGAAAAAAGTGTAAAATCTAGAAAGGCAGGACAGGCCATGGAGAACTGGGAGCCTTGTTATGCTGATGGGTGGGATGTAAATTGCCAAGAGACACTCTGGAGAAGTGTATGGTGTTTCCTGAAACATCTAATAAACAAAGCAACAGAGCCTAGGGCACTACCACTTATGGTCCTATAGCTTAGGGAAATTAAAATCAAAAAGATAGAGCCACCGAAAAGGTTGGGACGGCTCTGTTTACAAGAAACTCATTTACGGTACAAGTTCAATATCGCAGAAAGTGAAAAATGGATAAAGAAGTTGTGGTACTTACGTACAATGCAATATCACTCAGCAAGGAAATCTATGTCATCAGGCCCGTAGCAGCATAATGAGTGGATTCAGGTATGATGATTCTAACTGAAATAAGTCACACAGAAAAAGAAACATCATAAGATATCACTAATACACGGAATGTAAACTTGGCTACACAGGAACTGAATTACAAAACAGAACAGGGTCTCAAATTTAGAAACCAGACTTATGCTTGCTTAAGGGGAAAGGTGAGTTGGGGTGCTGCATAAAACCAGAGATTGAAATGAGCACAGATAAAGTTCCTTAAGCCAAATATGGAATAGACAAGAGCTACTCCTTGCTCAACGAAATGGACTCAACACCCCATATTAAATGCCTAAGAGTGTACCTGACTAGGAAGTATCTTAAAACCTATGGATTGCTATGTCTCCGAAAGAGAATCAAGCGTGTGTGCAGGGGCATAAACGCAGCAGTGATAGGACTGGAGAGGTTCGGTGAGCAAATGAAGACGCTTTGAAGTCATATTGCATGGTACCCATTCCACGGGTCTCAACTCTCCAGGTTTAAGGTATTCTTCCTTCAGCTAAAACATGCATGTGGAACCCAGAGTATGATCAACCGTGTGATCGGGAGACGTGTTCCAATATGTCTCAGTTTTCGTCCCCTGGTACTCGGGTGCAACATTCCAGATGCTTTACTAACACTCTCCCGACTTGGAGAGTCAGTGCCTTTAACCTCCTGTTTGGCCCAGTTTGCAATTTCTGCGGAAGATGAACAGGAATAGGGAGAACCAATGACAGACTAGCTGGAGGTGTCTGGACGGGCAAATTTAACTCTCATTTCCCACCAGGAAGAGGAATTAACCAAAGGCTCAGCGTGCCGTGCCGCAACCAGATTAGGGCCTGAAGCCATCCTGCGGTGTTGCGGCCAGCTCACGAGAAAGCGAGTTGAAGAAAGGAGCTCAGGGGCACTGTAATTCACAAACCTGCAGAGTTATAAATGACAGCTATCATCCAAAAATATACTGAAGTAAGGCTGCCAAGAGGACTTGAAAGCGGGGCAGAATTGCAGGAAACCGATTTCAGGAGGTAGACTGGAATTGCATTTAAAGCATAGGAAAAGAGGCAGAACGTCCACAATGATGCACTTGGCCAAAAAGGGCGTATGCGTTTTTTCCTGAATATATTCAGGAAAAAACGCATACGCCCTTTTTGGCCAACCAAGCAAGCTTGCAAAGGAAATCTGCACTACAATGAAGTCTCACTTCCCCCCGGTCAAAAGGGCCATCTGAAAAAAGTGTAAAATCCAGAAAGGCAGGACAGGCCATGGAGAACTGGGAGCCTTGTTATGCTGATGGGTGGGATGTAAATTGCCAACAGCCACTCTGGAGAAGTGTATGGTGTTTCCTGAAACATCTAAAAAACAAAGCAACAGAGCCTAGGGCACTTCCACTTATGGTCCTATAGCTTAGGGAAATTAAAATCAAAAAGACACAGCCACCCCAAAGGTTGGGACGGCTCTGTTTACAAGAACCTGGTTTACGGTACAAGTTCAATATCGCAGAAAGTGAAAAATGGATAAAGAAGTTGTGGTACTTACGTACAATGCAGTATCACTCAGCAATGAAATCTATGTCATCAGGCCCGTAGCAGCATAATGAGTGGATTCAGGTACGATGATTCTAACTGAAATGAGTCACACAGAAAAAGAAACATCATAAGATATCACTAATACACGGAATGTAAACTTGGCTACACTGGAACTGAATTCCAAACAGAACAGGGTCTCAAATTTAGAAACCCAACTTATGCTTGCTTAAGGGGAAAGGTGAGTTGGGGTGCTGCATAAAACCAGAGATTGAAATGAGCACAGATAAAGTTCCTTAAGCCAAATATGGAATAGACAAGAGCTACTCCTTGCTCAACGAAATGGACTCAACACCCCATATTAAATGCCTAAGAGTGTACCTGACTAGGAAGTATCTTAAAACCTATGGATTGCTATGTCTCCGAAAGAGAATCAAGCGTGTGTACAGGGGCATAAACGCAGCAGTGATAGGATTGGAGAGGTTCGGTGAGCAAATGAAGACCCTTTGAAGTCATATTGCATGGTACCCATTCCACGGGTCTCAACTCTCCAGGTTTAAGGTATTCTTCCTTCAGCTAAAACATGCATGTGGAACCCAGAGTATGATCAACCGTGTGATCGGGAGACGTGTTCCAATATGTCTCAGTTTTCGTCCCCTGGTACTCGGGTGCAACATTCCAGACGCTTTACTAACACTCTCCCGACTTGGAGAGTCAGTGCATTTAACCTCCTGTTTGGCCCAGTTTGCAATTTCTGCGGAAGATGAACAGGAATAGGGAGAACCAATGACAGACTAGCTGGAGGTGTCTGACGGGCAAATTTAACTCTCATTTCCCACCAGGAAGAGGAATTAACCAAAGGCTCAGCGTGCCGTGCCGGAACCAGATTAGGGCCTGAAGCCATCATGCGGTGTTGCGGCCAGCTCACGAGAAAGCGACTTGAAGAAAGGAGCTCAGGGGCACTGTAATTCACAAACCTGCAGAGTTATAAATGACAGCTATCGTCCAAAAATATACTGAAGTAAGGCTGCCAAGAGGACTTGAAAGCGGGGCAGAATTGCAGGAAACCGATTTCAGGAGGTAGACTGGAATTGCATTTAAAGCATAGGAAAAGAGGCAGAACGTCCACAATGATGCACTTGGCCAAAAAGGGCGTATGCGTTTTTTCCTGAATATATTCAGGAAAAAACGCATACGCCCTTTTTGGCCAACCAAGCAAGCTTGCAAAGGAAATCTGCACTACAATGAAGTCTCACTTCCCCCCGGTCAAAAGGGCCATCTGAAAAAAGTGTAAAATCCAGAAAGGCAGGACAGGCCATGGAGAACTGGGAGCCTTGTTATGCTGATGGGCGGGATGTAAATTGCCAACAGCCACTCGGGAGAAGTGTATGGTGTTTCCTGAAACAGCTAAAAAACAAAGCAACAGAGCCTAGGGCACTTCCACTTATGGTCCTATAGCTTAGGGAAATTAAAATCAAAAAGACACAGCCATCCCAAAGTTTGGGACGGCTCTGTTTACAAGAACCTGGTTTACGGTACAAGTTCAATATCGCAGAAAGTGAAAAATGGATAAAGAAGTTGTGGTACTTACGTACAATGCAGTATCACTCAGCAATGAAATCTATGTCATCAGGCCCGTAGCAGCATAATGAGTGGATTCAGGTACGATGATTCTAACTGAAATAAGTCACACAGGAAAAGAAACATCATAAGATATCACTAATACACGGAATGTAACCTTGGCTACACAGGAACTGAATTACAAAACAGAACAGGGTCTCAAATTTAGAAAACCAACTTATGCTTGCTTAAGGGGAAAGGTGAGTTGGGGTGCTGCATAAAACCAGAGATTGAAATGAGCACAGATAAAGTTCCTTAAGCCAAATATGGAATAGACAAGAGCTACTCCTTGCTCAACGAAATGGACTCAACACCCCATATTAAATGCCTAAGAGTGTACCTGACTAGGAAGTATCTTAAAACCTATGGATTGCTATGTCTCTGAAAGAGAATCAAGTGTGTGTACAGGGGCATAAACGCAGCAGTGATAGGATTGGAGAGGTTCGGTGAGCAAATGAAGACCCTTTGAAGTCATATTGCATGGTACCCATTCCACGGGTCTCAACTCTCCAGGTTTAAGGTATTCTTCCTTCAGCTAAAACATGCATGTGGAACCCAGAGTATGATCAAACATGTGATCGGGAGACGTGTTCCAATATGTCTCAGTTTTCGTCCCCTGGTACTCGGGTGCAACATTCCAGACGCTTTACTAACACTCTCCCGACTTGGAGAGTCAGTGCCTTTAACCTCCTGTTTGGCCCAGTTTGCAATTTCTGCGGAAGATGAACAGGAATAGGGAGAACCAATGACAGACTAGCTGGAGGTGTCTGGACGGGCAAATTTAACTCTCATTTCCCACCAGGAAGAGGAATTAACCAAAGGCTCAGCGTGCCGTGCCGGAACCAGATTAGGGCCTGAAGCCATCCTGCGGTGTTGCGGCCAGCTCACGAGAAAGCGAGTTGAAGAAAGGAGCTCAGGGGCACTGTAATTCACAAACCTGCAGAGTTATAAATGACAGCTATCGTCCAAAAATATACTGAAGTAAGGCTGCCAAGAGGACTTGAAAGCGGGGCAGAATTGCAGGAAACCGATTTCAGGAGGTAGACTGGAATTGCATTTAAAGCATAGGAAAAGAGGCAGAACGTCCACAATGATGCACTTGGCCAAAAAGGGCGTATGCGTTTTTTCCTGAATATATTCAGGAAAAAACGCATACGCCCTTTTTGGCCAACCAAGCAAGCTTGCAAAGGAAATCTGCACTACAATGAAGTCTCACTTCCCCCCGGTCCAAAGGGCCATCTGAAAAAAGTGTAAAATCCAGAAAGGCAGGACAGGCCATGGAGAACTGGGAGCCTTGTTATGCTGATGGGCGGGATGTAAATTGCCAACAGCCACTCGGGAGAGGTGTATGGTGTTTCCTGAAACATCTAAAAAACAAAGCAACAGAGCCTAGGGCACTTCCACTTATGGTCCTATAGCTTAGGGAAATTAAAATCAAAAAGACACAGCCACCCCAAAGGTTGGGACGGCTCTGTTTACAAGAACCTGGTTTACGGTACAAGTTCAATATTGCAGAAAGTGAAAAATGGATAAAGAAGTTGTGGTACTTACGTACAATGCAGTATCACTCAGCAATGAAATCTATGTCATCAGGCCCGTAGCAGCATAATGAGTGGATTCAGGTACGATGATTCTAACTGAAATAAGTCACACAGGAAAAGAAACATCATAAGATATCACTAATACACGGAATGTAACCTTGGCTACACAGGAACTGAATTACAAAACAGAACAGGGTCTCAAATTTAGAAAACCAACTTATGCTTGCTTAAGGGGAAAGGTGAGTTGGGGTGCTGCATAAAACCAGAGATTGAAATGAGCACAGATAATGTTCCTTAAGCCAAATATGGAATAGATAAGAGCTACTCCTTGCTCAACGAAATGGACTCAACACCCCATATTAAATGCCTAAGAGTGTACCTGACTAGGAAGTATCTTAAAACCTATGGATTGCTATGTCTCTGAAAGAGAATCAAGTGTGTGTACAGGGGCATAAACGCAGCAGTGATAGGATTGGAGAGGTTCGGTGAGCAAATGAAGACCCTTTGAAGTCATATTGCATGGTACCCATTCCACGGGTCTCAACTCTCCAGGTTTAAGGTATTCTTCCTTCAGCTAAAACATGCATGTGGAACCCAGAGTATGATCAACCGTGTGATCGGGAGACGTGTTCCAATATGTCTCAGTTTTCGTCCCCTGGTACTCGGGTGCAACATTCCAGACGCTTTACTAACACTCTCCCGACTTGGAGAGTCAGTGCCTTTAACCTCCTGTTTGGCCCAGTTTGCAATTTCTGCGGAAGATGAACAGGAATAGGGAGAACCAATGAGAGACTAGCTGGAGGTGTCTGGACGGGCAAATTTAACTCTCATTTCCCACCAGGAAGAGGAATTAACCAAAGGCTCAGCGTGCCGTGCCGGAACCAGATTAGGGCCTGAAGCCATCCTGCGGTGTTGCGGCCAGCTCACGAGAAAGCGACTTGAAGAAAGGAGCTCAGGGGCACTGTAATTCACAAACCTGCAGAGTTATAAATGACAGCTATCGTCCAAAAATATACTGAAGTAAGGCTGCCAAGAGGACTTGAAAGCGGGGCAGAATTGCAGGAAACCGATTTCAGGAGGTAGACTGGAATTGCATTTAAAGCATAGGAAAAGAGGCAGAACGTCCACAATGATGCACTTGGCCAAAAAGGGTGTATCCGTTTTTTCCTGAATATATTCAGGAAAATACGCATACGCCCTTTTTGGCCAACCAAGCAAGCTTGCAAAGGAAATCTGCACTACAATGAAGTCTCACTTCCCCCCGGTCAAAAGGGCCATCTGAAAAAAGTGTAAAATCCAGAAAGGCAGGACAGGCCATGGAGAACTGGGAGCCTTGTTATGCTGATGGGCGGGATGTCAATTGCCAACAGCCACTCGGGAGAAGTGTATGGTGTTTCCTGAAACATCTAAAAAACAAAGCAACAGAGCCTAGGGCACTTCCACTTATGGTCCTATAGCTTAGGGAAATTAAAATCAAAAGACACAGCCACCCCAAAGGTTGGGACGGCTCTGTTTACAAGAACCTGGTTTACGGTACAAGTTCAATATCGCAGAAAGTGAAAAATGGATAAAGAAGTTGTGGTACTTACGTACAATGCAGTATCACTCAGCAATGAAATCTATGTCATCAGGCCCGTAGCAGCATAATGAGTGGATTCAGGTACGATGATTCTAACTGAAATAAGTCACACAGAAAAAGAAACATCACAAGATATCACTAATACACGGAATGTAAACTTGGCTACACAGGAACTGAATTACAAAACAGAACAGGGTCTCAAATTTAGAAAACCAACTTATGCTTGCTTAAGGGGAAAGGTGAGTTGGGGTGCTGCATAAAACCAGAGATTGAAATGAGCACAGATAAAGTTCCTTAAGCCAAATATGGAATAGACAAGAGCTACTCCTTGCTCAACGAAATGGACTCAACACCCCATATTAAATGCCTAAGAGTGTACCTGACTAGGAAGTATCTTAAAACCTATGGATTGCTATGTTTCTGAAAGAGAATCAAGTGTGTGTACAGGGGCATAAACGCAGCAGTGATAGGATTGGAGAGGTTCGGTGAGCAAATGAAGACCCTTTGAAGTCATATTGCATGGTACCCATTCCACGGGTCTCAACTCTCCAGGTTTAAGGTATTCTTCCTTCAGCTAAAACATGCATGTGGAACCCAGAGTATGATCAACCGTGTGATCGGGAGACGTGTTCCAATATGTCTCAGTTTTCGTCCCCTGGTACTCGGGTGCAACATTCCAGACGCTTTACTAACACTCTCCCGAGTTGGAGAGTCAGTGCCTTTAACCTCCTGTTTGGCCCAGTTTGCAATTTCGGCGGAAGATGAACAGGAATAGGCAGAACCAATGACAGACTAGCTGGAGGTGTCCGGACGGGCAAATTTAACTCTCATTTCCCACCAGGAAGAGGAATTAACCAAAGGCTCAGCGTGCCGTGCCGGAACCAGATTAGGGCCTGAAGCCATCCTGCGGGGTTGCGGCCAGCTCACGAGAAAGCGACTTGAAGAAAGGAGCTCAGGGGCACTGTAATTCACAAACCTGCAGAGTTATAAATGACAGCTATCGTCCAAAAATATACTGAAGTAAGGCTGCCAAGAGGACTTGAAAGCGGGGCAGAATTGCAGGAAACCGATTTCAGGAGGTAGACTGGAATTGCATTTAAAGCATAGGAAAAGAGGCAGAACGTCCACAATGATGCACTTGGCCAAAAAGGGCATATGCGTTTTTTCCTGAATATATTCAGGAAAAAACGCATACGCCCTTTTTGGCCAACCAAGCAAGCTTGCAAAGGAAATCTGCACTACAATGAAGTCTCACTTCCCCCCGGTCAAAAGGGCCATCTGAAAAAAGTGTAAAATCCAGAAAGGCAGGACAGGCCATGGAGAACTGGGAGTCTTGTTATGCTGATGGGCGGGATGTAAATTGCCAACAGCCACTCGGGAGAAGTGTATGGTGTTTCCTGAAACATCTAAAAAACAAAGCAACAGAGCCTAGGGCACTTCCACTTATGGTCCTATAGCTTAGGGAAATTAAAATCAAAAGACACAGCCACCCCAAAGGTTGGGACGGCTCTGTTTACAAGAACCTGGTTTACAGTACAAGTTCAATATCGCAGAAAGTGAAAAATGGATAAAGAAGTTGTGGTACTTACGTACAATGCAGTATCACTCAGCAATGAAATCTATGTCATCAGGCCCGTAGCAGCATAATGAGTGGATTCAGGTACGATGATTCTAACTGAAATAAGTCACACAGAAAAAGAAACATCATAAGATATCACTAATACACGGAATGTAAACTTGGCTACACAGGAACTGAATTACAAAACAGAACAGGGTCTCAAATTTAGAAAACCAACTTATGCTTGCTTAAGGGGAAAGGTGAGTTAGGGTGCTGCATAAAACCAGAGATTGAAATGAGCACAGATAAAGTTCCTTAAGCCAAATATGGAATAGACAAGAGCTACTCCTTGCTCAACGAAATGGACTCAACACCCCATATTAAATGCCTAAGAGTGTACCTGACTAGGAAGTATCTTAAGACCTATGGATTGCTATGTCTCTGAAAGAGAATCAAGTGTGTGTACAGGGGCATAAACGCAGCAGTGATAGGATTGGAGAGGTTCGGTGAGCAAATGAAGACCCTTTGAAGTCATATTGCATGGTACCCATTCCACGGGTCTCAACTCTCCAGGTTTAAGGTATTCTTCCTTCAGCTAAAACATGCATGTGGAACCCAGAGTATGATCAACCGTGTGATCGGGAGACGTGTTCCAATATGTCTCAGTTTTCGTCCCCTGGTACTCGGGTGCAACATTCCAGACGCTTTACTAACACTCTCCCGACTTGGAGAGTCAGTGCCTTTAACCTCCTGTTTGGCCCAGTTTGCAATTTCTGCGGAAGATGAACAGGAATAGGCAGAACCAATGACAGACTAGCTGGAGGTGTCCGGACGGGCAAATTTAACTCTCATTTCCCACCAGGAAGAGGAATTAACCAAAGGCTCAGCGTGCCGTGCCGGAACCAGATTAGGGCCTGAAGCCATCCTGCGGTGTTGCGGCCAGCTCACGAGAAAGCGAGTTGAAGAAAGGAGCTCAGGGGCACTGTAATTCACAAACCTGCAGAGTTATAAATGACAGCTATCGTCCAAAAATATACTGAAGTAAGGCTGCCAAGAGGACTTGAAAGCGGGGCAGAATTGCAGGAAACCGATTTCAGGAGGTAGACTGGAATTGCATTTAAAGCATAGGAAAAGAGGCAGAACGTCCACAATGATGCACTTGGCCAAAAAGGGCGTATGCGTTTTTTCCTGAATATATTCAGGAAAAAACGCATACGCCCTTTTTGGCCAACCAAGCAAGCTTGCAAAGGAAATCTGCACTACAATGAAGTCTCACTTCCCCCCGGTCCAAAGGGCCATCTGAAAAAAGTGTAAAATCCAGAAAGGCAGGACAGGCCATGGAGAACTGGGAGCCTTGTTATGCTGATGGGCGGGATGTAAATTGCCAACAGCCACTCGGGAGAAGTGTATGGTGTTTCCTGAAACATCTAAAAAACAAAGCAACAGAGCCTAGGGCACTTCCACTTATGGTCCTATAGCTTAGGGAAATTAAAATCAAAAAGACACAGCCACCCCAAAGGTTGGGACGGCTCTGTTTACAAGAACCTGGTTTACGGTACAAGTTCAATATCGCAGAAAGTGAAAAATGGATAAAGAAGTTGTGGTACTTACGTACAATGCAGTATCACTCAGCAATGAAATCTATGTCATCAGGCCCGTAGCAGCATAATGAGTGGATTCAGGTACGATGATTCTAACTGAAATAAGTCACACAGGAAAAGAAACATCATAAGATATCACTAATACACGGAATGTAACCTTGGCTACACAGGAACTGAATTACAAAACAGAACAGGGTCTCAAATTTAGAAAACCAACTTATGCTTGCTTAAGGGGAAAGGTGAGTTGGGGTGCTGCATAAAACCAGAGATTGAAATGAGCACAGATAAAGTTCCTTAAGCCAAATATGGAATAGACAAGAGCTACTCCTTGCTCAACGAAATGGACTCAACACCCCATATTAAATGCCTAAGAGTGTACCTGACTAGGAAGTATCTTAAGACCTATGGATTGCTATGTCTCTGAAAGAGAATCAAGCGTGTGTACAGGGGCATAAACGCAGCAGTGATAGGATTGGAGAGGTTCGGTGAGCAAATGAAGACCCTTTGAAGTCATATTGCATGGTACCCATTCCACGGGTCTCAACTCTCCAGGTTTAAGGTATTCTTCCTTCAGCTAAAACATGCATGTGGAACCCAGAGTATGATCAACCGTGTGATCGGGAGACGTGTTCCAATATGTCTCAGTTTTCGTCCCCTGGTACTCGGGTGCAACATGCCAGACGCTTTACTAACACTCTCCCGACTTGGAGAGTCAGTGCCTTTAACCTCCTGTTTGGCCCAGTTTGCAATTTCTGCGGAAGATGAACAGGAATAGGGAGAACCAATGAGAGACTAGCTGGAGGTGTCTGGACGGGCAAATTTAACTCTCATTTCCCACCAGGAAGAGGAATTAACCAAAGGCTCAGCGTGCCGTGCCGGAACCAGATTAGGGCCTGAAGCCATCCTGCGGTGTTGCGGCCAGCTCACGAGAAAGCGAGTTGAAGAAAGGAGCTCAGGGGCACTGTAATTCACAAACCTGCAGAGTTATAAATGACAGCTATCGTCCAAAAATATACTGAAGTAAGGCTGCCAAGAGGACTTGAAAGCGGGGCAGAATTGCAGGAAACCGATTTCAGGAGGTAGACTGGAATTGCATTTAAAGCATAGGAAAAGAGGCAGAACGTCCACAATGATGCACTTGGCCAAAAAGGGCGTATGCGTTTTTTCCTGAATATATTCAGGAAAAAACGCATACGCCCTTTTTGGCCAACCAAGCAAGCTTGCAAAGGAAATCTGCACTACAATGAAGTCTCACTTCCCCCCGGTCAAAAGGGCCATCTGAAAAAAGTGTAAAATCCAGAAAGGCAGGACAGGCCATGGAGAACTGGGAGCCTTGTTATGCTGATGGACGGGATGTAAATTGCCAACAGCCACTCGGGAGAGGTGTATGGTGTTTCCTGAAACATCTAAAAAACAAAGCAACAGAGCCTAGGGCACTTCCACTTATGGTCCTATAGCTTAGGGAAATTAAAATCAAAAAGACACAGCCACCCCAAAGGTTGGGACGGCTCTGTTTACAAGAACCTGGTTTACGGTACAAGTTCAATATCGCAGAAAGTGAAAAATGGATAAAGAAGTTGTGGTACTTACGTACAATGCAGTATCACTCAGCAATGAAATCTATGTCATCAGGCCCGTAGCAGCATAATGAGTGGATTCAGGTACGATGATTCTAACTGAAATAAGTCACACAGGAAAAGAAACATCATAAGATATCACTAATACACGGAATGTAACCTTGGCGACACAGGAACTGAATTACAAAACAGAACAGGGTCTCAAATTTAGAAAACCAACTTATGCTTGCTTAAGGGGAAAGGTGAGTTGGGGTGCTGCATAAAACCAGAGATTGAAATGAGCACAGATAAAGTTCCTTAAGCCAAATATGGAATAGACAAGAGCTACTCCTTGCTCAACGAAATGGACTCAACACCCCATATTAAATGCCTAAGAGTGTACCTGACTAGGAAGTATCTTAAAACCTATGGATTGCTATGTCTCTGAAAGAGAATCAAGTGTGTGTACAGGGGCATAAACGCAGCAGTGATAGGATTGGAGAGGTTCGGTGAGCAAATGAAGACCCTTTGAAGTCATATTGCATGGTACCCATTCCACGGGTCTCAACTCTCCAGGTTTAAGGTATTCTTCCTTCAGCTAAAACATGCATGTGGAACCCAGAGTATGATCAACCGTGTGATCGGGAGACGTGTTCCAATATGTCTCAGTTTTCGTCCCCTGGTACTCGGGTGCAACATTCCAGACGCTTTACTAACACTCTCCCGACTTGGAGAGTCAGTGCCTTTAACCTCCTGTTTGGCCCAGTTTGCAATTTCTGCGGAAGATGAACAGGAATAGGGAGAACCAATGACAGACTAGCTGGAGGTGTCTGGACGGGCAAATTTAACTCTCATTTCCCACCAGGAAGAGGAATTAACCAAAGGCTCAGCGTGCCGTGCCGGAACCAGATTAGGGCCTGAAGCCATCCTGCGGTGTTGCGGCCAGCTCACGAGAAAGCGACTTGAAGAAAGGAGCTCAGGGGCACTGTAATTCACAAACCTGCAGAGTTATAAATGACAGCTATCGTCCAAAAATATACTGAAGTAAGGCTGCCAAGAGGACTTGAAAGCGGGGCAGAATTGCAGGAAACCGATTTCAGGAGGTAGACTGGAATTGCATTTAAAGCATAGGAAAAGAGGCAGAACGTCCACAATGATGCACTTGGCCAAAAAGGGTGTATCCGTTTTTTCCTGAATATATTCAGGAAAATACGCATACGCCCTTTTTGGCCAACCAAGCAAGCTTGCAAAGGAAATCTGCACTACAATGAAGTCTCACTTCCCCCCGGTCAAAAGGGCCATCTGAAAAAAGTGTAAAATCCAGAAAGGCAGGACAGGCCATGGAGAACTGGGAGCCTTGTTATGCTGATGGGCGGGATGTAAATTGCCAACAGCCACTCGGGAGAAGTGTATGGTGTTTCCTGAAACATCTAAAAAACAAAGCAACAGAGCCTAGGGCACTTCCACTTATGGTCCTATAGCTTAGGGAAATTAAAATCAAAAGACACAGCCACCCCAAAGGTTGGGACGGCTCTGTTTACAAGAACCTGGTTTACGGTACAAGTTCAATATCGCAGAAAGTGAAAAATGGATAAAGAAGTTGTGGTACTTACGTACAATGCAGTATCACTCAGCAATGAAATCTATGTCATCAGGCCCGTAGCAGCATAATGAGTGGATTCAGGTACGATGATTCTAACTGAAATAAGTCACACAGAAAAAGAAACATCACAAGATATCACTAATACACGGAATGTAAACTTGGCTACATAGGAACTGAATTACAAAACAGAACAGGGTCTCAAATTTAGAAAACCAACTTATGCTTGCTTAAGGGGAAAGGTGAGTTGGGGTGCTGCATAAAACCAGAGATTGAAATGAGCACAGATAAAGTTCCTTAAGCCAAATATGGAATAGACAAGAGCTACTCCTTGCTCAACGAAATGGACTCAACACCCCATATTAAATGCCTAAGAGTGTACCTGACTAGGAAGTATCTTAAAACCTATGGATTGCTATGTCTCTGAAAGAGAATCAAGTGTGTGTACAGGGGCATAAACGCAGCAGTGATAGGATTGGAGAGGTTCGGTGAGCAAATGAAGACCCTTTGAAGTCATATTGCATGGTACCCATTCCACGGGTCTCAACTCTCCAGGTTTAAGGTATTCTTCCTTCAGCTAAAACATGCATGTGGAACCCAGAGTATGATCAACCGTGTGATCGGGAGACGTGTTCCAATATGTCTCAGTTTTCGTCCCCTGGTACTCGGGTGCAACATTCCAGACGCTTTACTAACACTCTCCCGAGTTGGAGAGTCAGTGCCTTTAACCTCCTGTTTGGCCCAGTTTGCAATTTCGGCGGAAGATGAACAGGAATAGGCAGAACCAATGACAGACTAGCTGGAGGTGTCCGGACGGGCAAATTTAACTCTCATTTCCCACCAGGAAGAGGAATTAACCAAAGGCTCAGCGTGCCGTGCCGGAACCAGATTAGGGCCTGAAGCCATCCTGCGGTGTTGCGGCCAGCTCACGAGAAAGCGACTTGAAGAAAGGAGCTCAGGGGCACTGTAATTCACAAACCTGCAGAGTTATAAATGACAGCTATCGTCCAAAAATATACTGAAGTAAGGCTGCCAAGAGGACTTGAAAGCGGGGCAGAATTGCAGGAAACCGATTTCAGGAGGTAGACTGGAATTGCATTTAAAGCATAGGAAAAGAGGCAGAACGTCCACAATGATGCACTTGGCCAAAAAGGGCGTATGCGTTTTTTCCTGAATATATTCAGGAAAAAACGCATACGCCCTTTTTGGCCAACCAAGCAAGCTTGCAAAGGAAATCTGCACTACAATGAAGTCTCACTTCCCCCCGGTCCAAAGGGCCATCTGAAAAAAGTGTAAAATCCAGAAAGGCAGGACAGGCCATGGAGAACTGGGAGCCTTGTTATGCTGATGGGCGGGATGTAAATTGCCAACAGCCACTCGGGAGAAGTGTATGGTGTTTCCTGAAACATCTAAAAAACAAAGCAACAGAGCCTAGGGCACTTCCACTTATGGTCCTATAGCTTAGGGAAATTAAAATCAAAAAGACACAGCCACCCCAAAGGTTGGGACGGCTCTGTTTACAAGAACCTGGTTTACGGTACAAGTTCAATATCGCAGAAAGTGAAAAATGGATAAAGAAGTTGTGGTACTTACGTACAATGCAGTATCACTCAGCAATGAAATCTATGTCATCAGGCCCGTAGCAGCATAATGAGTGGATTCAGGTACGATGATTCTAACTGAAATAAGTCACACAGGAAAAGAAACATCATAAGATATCACTAATACACGGAATGTAACCTTGGCGACACAGGAACTGAATTACAAAACAGAACAGGGTCTCAAATTTAGAAAACCAACTTATGCTTGCTTAAGGGGAAAGGTGAGTTGGGGTGCTGCATAAAACCAGAGATTGAAATGAGCACAGATAAAGTTCCTTAAGCCAAATATGGAATAGACAAGAGCTACTCCTTGCTCAACGAAATGGACTCAACACCCCATATTAAATGCCTAAGAGTGTACCTGACTAGGAAGTATCTTAAGACCTATGGATTGCTATGTCTCTGAAAGAGAATCAAGTGTGTGTACAGGGGCATAAACGCAGCAGTGATAGGATTGGAGAGGTTCGGTGAGCAAATGAAGACCCTTTGAAGTCATATTGCATGGTACCCATTCCACGGGTCTCAACTCTCCAGGTTTAAGGTATTCTTCCTTCAGCTAAAACATGCATGTGGAACCCAGAGTATGATCAACCGTGTGATCGGGAGACGTGTTCCAATATGTCTCAGTTTTCGTCCCCTGGTACTCGGGTGCAACATTCCAGACGCTTTACTAACACTCTCCCGACTTGGAGAGTCAGTGCCTTTAACCTCCTGTTTGGCCCAGTTTGCAATTTCTGCGGAAGATGAACAGGAATAGGCAGAACCAATGACAGACTAGCTGGAGGTGTCCGGACGGGCAAATTTAACTCTCATTTCCCACCAGGAAGAGGAATTAACCAAAGGCTCAGCGTGCCGTGCCGGAACCAGATTAGGGCCTGAAGCCATCCTGCGGTGTTGCGGCCAGCTCACGAGAAAGCGACTTGAAGAAAGGAGCTCAGGGGCACTGTAATTCACAAACCTGCAGAGTTATAAATGACAGCTATCGTCCAAAAATATACTGAAGTAAGGCTGCCAAGAGGACTTGAAAGCGGGGCAGAATTGCAGGAAACCGATTTCAGGAGGTAGACCGGAATTGCATTTAAAGCATAGGAAAAGAGGCAGAACGTCCACAATGATGCACTTGGCCAAAAAGGGCGTATGCGTTTTTTCCTGAATATATTCAGGAAAAAACGCATACGCCCTTTTTGGCCAACCAAGCAAGCTTGCAAAGGAAATCTGCACTACAATGAAGTCTCACTTCCCCCCGGTCCAAAGGGCCATCTGAAAAAAGTGTAAAATCCAGAAAGGCAGGACAGGCCATGGAGAACTGGGAGCCTTGTTATGCTGATGGGCGGGATGTAAATTGCCAACAGCCACTCGGGAGAAGTGTATGGTGTTTCCTGAAACATCTAAAAAACAAAGCAACAGAGCCTAGGGCACTTCCACTTATGGTCCTATAGCTTAGGGAAATTAAAATCAAAAAGACACAGCCACCCCAAAGGTTGGGACGGCTCTGTTTACAAGAACCTGGTTTACGGTACAAGTTCAATATCGCAGAAAGTGAAAAATGGATAAAGAAGTTGTGGTACTTACGTACAATGCAGTATCACTCAGCAATGAAATCTATGTCATCAGGCCCGTAGCAGCATAATGAGTGGATTCAGGTACGATGATTCTAACTGAAATAAGTCACACAGGAAAAGAAACATCATAAGATATCACTAATACACGGAATGTAACCTTGGCTACACAGGAACTGAATTACAAAACAGAACAGGGTCTCAAATTTAGAAACCCAACTTATGCTTGCTTAAGGGGAAAGGTGAGTTGGGGTGCTGCATAAAACCAGAGATTGAAATGAGCACAGATAAAGTTCCTTAAGCCAAATATGGAATAGACAAGAGCTACTCCTTGCTCAACGAAATGGACTCAACACCCCATATTAAATGCCTAAGAGTGTACCTGACTAGGAAGTATCTTAAGACCTATGGATTGCTATGTCTCTGAAAGAGAATCAAGTGTGTGTACAGGGGCATAAACGCAGCAGTGATAGGATTGGAGAGGTTCGGTGAGCAAATGAAGACCCTTTGAAGTCATATTGCATGGTACCCATTCCACGGGTCTCAACTCTCCAGGTTTAAGGTATTCTTCCTTCAGCTAAAACATGCATGTGGAACCCAGAGTATGATCAACCGTGTGATCGGGAGACGTGTTCCAATATGTCTCAGTTTTCGTCCCCTGGTACTCGGGTGCAACATTCCAGACGCTTTACTAACACTCTCCCGACTTGGAGAGTCAGTGCCTTTAACCTCCTGTTTGGCCCAGTTTGCAATTTCTGCGGAAGATGAACAGGAATAGGGAGAACCAATGACAGACTACCTGGAGGTGTCTGGACGGGCAAATTTAACTCTCATTTCCCACCAGGAAGAGGAATTAACCAAAGGCTCAGCGTGCCGTGCCGGAACCAGATTAGGGCCTGAAGCCATCCTGCGGTGTTGCGGCCAGCTCACGAGAAAGCGAGTTGAAGAAAGGAGCTCAGGGGCACTGTAATTCACAAACCTGCAGAGTTATAAATGACAGCTATCGTCCAAAAATATACTGAAGTAAGGCTGCCAAGAGGACTTGAAAGCGGGGCAGAATTGCAGGAAACCGATTTCAGGAGGTAGACTGGAATTGCATTTAAAGCATAGGAAAAGAGGCAGAACGTCCACAATGATGCACTTGGCCAAAAAGGGCGTATGCGTTTTTTCCTGAATATATTCAGGAAAAAACGCATACGCCCTTTTTGGCCAACCAAGCAAGCTTGCAAAGGAAATCTGCACTACAATGAAGTCTCACTTCCCCCCGGTCCAAAGGGCCATCTGAAAAAAGTGTAAAATCCAGAAAGGCAGGACAGGCCATGGAGAACTGGGAGCCTTGTTATGCTGATGGGCGGGATGTAAATTGCCAACAGCCACTCGGGAGAGGTGTATGGTGTTTCCTGAAACATCTAAAAAACAAAGCAACAGAGCCTAGGGCACTTCCACTTATGGTCCTATAGCTTAGGGAAATTAAAATCAAAAAGACACAGCCACCCCAAAGGTTGGGACGGCTCTGTTTACAAGAACCTGGTTTACGGTACAAGTTCAATATCGCAGAAAGTGAAAAATGGATAAAGAAGTTGTGGTACTTACGTACAATGCAGTATCACTCAGCAATGAAATCTATGTCATCAGGCCCGTAGCAGCATAATGAGTGGATTCAGGTACGATGATTCTAACTGAAATAAGTCACACAGGAAAAGAAACATCATAAGATATCACTAATACACGGAATGTAACCTTGGCTACACAGGAACTGAATTACAAAACAGAACAGGGTCTCAAATTTAGAAAACCAACTTATGCTTGCTTAAGGGGAAAGGTGAGTTGGGGTGCTGCATAAAACCAGAGATTGAAATGAGCACAGATAATGTTCCTTAAGCCAAATATGGAATAGACAAGAGCTACTCCTTGCTCAACGAAATGGACTCAACACCCCATATTAAATGCCTAAGAGTGTACCTGACTAGGAAGTATCTTAAAACCTATGGATTGCTATGTCTCTGAAAGAGAATCAAGTGTGTGTACAGGGGCATAAACGCAGCAGTGATAGGATTGGAGAGGTTCGGTGAGCAAATGAAGACCCTTTGAAGTCATATTGCATGGTACCCATTCCACGGGTCTCAACTCTCCAGGTTGAAGGTATTCTTCCTTCAGCTAAAACATGCATGTGGAACCCAGAGTATGATCAACCGTGTGATCGGGAGACGTGTTCCAATATGTGTCAGTTTTCGTCCCCTGGTACTCGGGTGCAACATTCCAGACGCTTTACTAACACTCTCCCGACTTGGAGAGTCAGTGCCTTTAACCTCCTGTTTGGCCCAGTTTGCAATTTCTGCGGAAGATGAACAGGAATAGGGAGAACCAATGACAGACTAGCTGGAGGTGTCTGGACGGGCAAATTTAACTCTCATTTCCCACCAGGAAGAGGAATTAACCAAAGGCTCAGCGTGCCGTGCCGGAACCAGATTAGGGCCTGAAGCCATCCTGCGGTGTTGCGGCCAGCTCACGAGAAAGCGACTTGAAGAAAGGAGCTCAGGGGCACTGTAATTCACAAACCTGCAGAGTTATAAATGACAGCTATCGTCCAAAAATATACTGAAGTAAGGCTGCCAAGAGGACTTGAAAGCGGGGCAGAATTGCAGGAAACCGATTTCAGGAGGTAGACTGGAATTGCATTTAAAGCATAGGAAAAGAGGCAGAACGTCCACAATGATGCACTTGGCCAAAAAGGGTGTATCCGTTTTTTCCTGAATATATTCAGGAAAATACGCATACGCCCTTTTTGGCCAACCAAGCAAGCTTGCAAAGGAAATCTGCACTACAATGAAGTCTCACTTCCCCCCGGTCAAAAGGGCCATCTGAAAAAAGTGTAAAATCCAGAAAGGCAGGACAGGCCATGGAGAACTGGGAGCCTTGTTATGCTGATGGGCGGGATGTAAATTGCCAACAGCCACTCGGGAGAAGTGTATGGTGTTTCCTGAAACATCTAAAAAACAAAGCAACAGAGCCTAGGGCACTTCCACTTATGGTCCTATAGCTTAGGGAAATTAAAATCAAAAGACACAGCCACCCCAAAGGTTGGGACGGCTCTGTTTACAAGAACCTGGTTTACGGTACAAGTTCAATATCGCAGAAAGTGAAAAATGGATAAAGAAGTTGTGGTACTTACGTACAATGCAGTATCACTCAGCAATGAAATCTATGTCATCAGGCCCGTAGCAGCATAATGAGTGGATTCAGGTACGATGATTCTAACTGAAATAAGTCACACAGAAAAAGAAACATCACAAGATATCACTAATACACGGAATGTAAACTTGGCTACACAGGAACTGAATTACAAAACAGAACAGGGTCTCAAATTTAGAAAACCAACTTATGCTTGCTTAAGGGGAAAGGTGAGTTGGGGTGCTGCATAAAACCAGAGATTGAAATGAGCACAGATAAAGTTCCTTAAGCCAAATATGGAATAGACAAGAGCTACTCCTTGCTCAACGAAATGGACTCAACACCCCATATTAAATGCCTAAGAGTGTACCTGACTAGGAAGTATCTTAAAACCTATGGATTGCTATGTCTCTGAAAGAGAATCAAGTGTGTGTACAGGGGCATAAACGCAGCAGTGATAGGATTGGAGAGGTTCGGTGAGCAAATGAAGACCCTTTGAAGTCATATTGCATGGTACCCATTCCACGGGTCTCAACTCTCCAGGTTTAAGGTATTCTTCCTTCAGCTAAAACATGCATGTGGAACCCAGAGTATGATCAACCGTGTGATCGGGAGACGTGTTCCAATATGTCTCAGTTTTCGTCCCCTGGTACTCGGGTGCAACTTTCCAGACGCTTTACTAACACTCTCCCGAGTTGGAGAGTCAGTGCCTTTAACCTCCTGTTTGGCCCAGTTTGCAATTTCTGCGGAAGATGAACAGGAATAGGCAGAACCAATGACAGACTAGCTGGAGGTGTCCGGACGGGCAAATTTAACTCTCATTTCCCACCAGGAAGAGGAATTAACCAAAGGCTCAGCGTGCCGTGCCGGAACCAGATTAGGGCCTGAAGCCATCCTGCGGGGTTGCGGCCAGCTCACGAGAAAGCGACTTGAAGAAAGGAGCTCAGGGGCACTGTAATTCACAAACCTGCAGAGTTATAAATGACAGCTATCGTCCAAAAATATACTGAAGTAAGGCTGCCAAGAGGACTTGAAAGCGGGGCAAAATTGCAGGAAACCGATTTCAGGAGGTAGACTGGAATTGCATTTAAAGCATAGGAAAAGAGGCAGAACGTCCACAATGATGCACTTGGCCAAAAAGGGCGTATGCGTTTTTTCCTGAATATATTCAGGAAAATACGCATACGCCCTTTTTGGCCAACCAAGCAAGCTTGCAAAGGAAATCTGCACTACAATGAAGTCTCACTTCCCCCCGGTCAAAAGGGCCATCTGAAAAAAGTGTAAAATCCAGAAAGGCAGGACAGGCCATGGAGAACTGGGAGTCTTGTTATGCTGATGGGCGGGATGTAAATTGCCAACAGCCACTCGGGAGAAGTGTATGGTGTTTCCTGAAACATCTAAAAAACAAAGCAACAGAGCCTAGGGCACTTCCACTTATGGTCCTATAGCTTAGGGAAATTAAAATCAAAAGACACAGCCACCCCAAAGGTTGGGACGGCTCTGTTTACAAGAACCTGGTTTACGGTACAAGTTCAATATCGCAGAAAGTGAAAAATGGATAAAGAAGTTGTGGTACTTACGTACAATGCAGTATCACTCAGCAATGAAATCTATGTCATCAGGCCCGTAGCAGCATAATGAGTGGATTCAGGTACGATGATTCTAACTGAAATAAGTCACACAGAAAAAGAAACATCATAAGATATCACTAATACACGGAATGTAAACTTGGCTACACAGGAACTGAATTCCAAAACTGAACAGGGTCTCAAATTTAGAAAACCAACTTATGCTTGCTTAAGGGGAAAGGTGAGTTGGGGTGCTGCATAAAACCAGAGATTGAAATGAGCACAGATAAAGTTCCTTAAGCCAAATATGGAATAGACAAGAGCTACTCCTTGCTCAACGAAATGGACTCAACACCCCATATTAAATGCCTAAGAGTGTACCTGACTAGGAAGTATCTTAAAACCTATGGATTGCTATGTCTCTGAAAGAGAATCAAGTGTGTGTACAGGGGCATAAACGCAGCAGTGATAGGATTGGAGAGGTTCGGTGAGCAAATGAAGACCCTTTGAAGTCATATTGCATGGTACCCATTCCACGGGTCTCAACTCTCCAGGTTTAAGGTATTCTTCCTTCAGCTAAAACATGCATGTGGAACCCAGAGTATGATCAACCGTGTGATCGGGAGACGTGTTCCAATATGTCTCAGTTTTCGTCCCCTGGTACTCGGGTGCAACATTCCAGACGCTTTACTAACACTCTCCCGACTTGGAGAGTCAGTGCCTTTAACCTCCTGTTTGGCCCAGTTTGCAATTTCTGCGGAAGATGAACAGGAATAGGCAGAACCAATGACAGACTAGCTGGAGGTGTCCGGACGGGCAAATTTAACTCTCATTTCCCACCAGGAAGAGGAATTAACCAAAGGCTCAGCGTGCCGTGCCGGAACCAGATTAGGGCCTGAAGCCATCCTGCGGGGTTGCGGACAGCTCACGAGAAAGCGAGTTGAAGAAAGGAGCTCAGGGGCACTGTAATTCACAAACCTGCAGAGTTATAAATGACAGCTATCGTCCAAAAATATACTGAAGTAAGGCTGCCAAGAGGACTTGAAAGCGGGGCAGAATTGCAGGAAACCGATTTCAGGAGGTAGACTGGAATTGCATTTAAAGCATAGGAAAAGAGGCAGAACGTCCACAATGATGCACTTGGCCAAAAAGGGCATATGCGTTTTTTCCTGAATATATTCAGGAAAAAACGCATACGCCCTTTTTGGCCAACCAAGCAAGCTTGCAAAGGAAATCTGCACTACAATGAAGTCTCACTTCCCCCCGGTCAAAAGGGCCATCTGAAAAAAGTGTAAAATCCAGAAAGGCAGGACAGGCCATGGAGAACTGGGAGCCTTGTTATGCTGATGGGCGGGATGTAAATTGCCAACAGCCACTCCGGAGAAGTGTATGGTGTTTCCTGAAACAGCTAAAAAACAAAGCAACAGAGCCTAGGGCACTTCCACTTATGGTCCTATAGCTTAGGGAAATTAAAATCAAAAAGACACAGCCACCCCAAAGGTTGGGACGGCTCTGTTTACAAGAACCTGGTTTACGGTACAAGTTCAATATCGCAGAAAGTGAAAAATGGATAAAGAAGTTGTGGTACTTACGTACAATGCAGTATCACTCAGCAATGAAATCTATGTCATCAGGCCCGTAGCAGCATAATGAGTGGATTCAGGTATGATGATTCTAACTGAAATAAGTCACACAGGAAAAGAAACATCATAAGATATCACTAATACACGGAATGTAAACTTGGCTACACAGGAACTGAATTCCAAAACAGAACAGGGTCTCAAATTTAGAAAACCAACTTATGCTTACTTAAGGGGAAAGGTGAGTTGGGGTGCTGCATAAAACCAGAGATTGAAATGAGCACAGATAAAGTTCCTTAAGCCAAATATGGAATAGACAAGAGCTACTCCTTGCTCAACGAAATGGACTCAACACCCCATATTAAATGCCTAAGAGTGTACCTGACTAGGAAGTATCTTAAAACCTATGGATTGCTATGTCTCTGGAAGAGAATCAAGTGTGTGTACAGGGGCATAAACGCAGCAGTGATAGGATTGGAGAAGTTCGGTGAGCAAATGAAGACCCTTTGAAGTCATATTGCATGGTACCCATTCCACGGGTCTCAACTCTCCAGGTTTAAGGTATTCTTCCTTCAGCTAAAACATGCATGTGGAACCCAGAGTATGATCAACCGTGTGATCGGGAGACGTGTTCCAATATGTGTCAGTTTTCGTCCCCTGGTACTCGGGTGCAACATTCCAGACGCTTTACTAACACTCTCCCGACTTGGAGAGTCAGTGCCTTTAACCTCCTGTTTGGCCCAGTTTGCAATTTCTGCGGAAGATGAACAGGAATAGGGAGAACCAATGACAGACTAGCTGGAGGTGTCTGGACGGGCAAATTTAACTCTCATTTCCCACCAGGAAGAGGAATTAACCAAAGGCTCAGCGTGCCGTGCCGGAACCAGATTAGGGCCTGAAGCCATCCTGCAGGGTTGCGGCCAGCTCACGAGAAAGCGAGTTGAAGAAAGGAGCTCAGGGGCACTGTAATTCACAAACCTGCAGAGTTATAAATGACAGCTATCGTCCAAAAATATACTGAAGTAAGGCTGCCAAGAGGACTTGAAAGCGGGGCAGAATTGCAGGAAACCGATTTCAGGAGGTAGACTGGAATTGCATTTAAAGCATAGGAAAAGAGGCAGAACGTCCACAATGATGCACTTGGCCAAAAAGGGCGTATGCGTTTTTTCCTGAATATATTCAGGAAAAAACGCATACGCCCTTTTTGGCCAACCAAGCAAGCTTGCAAAGGAAATCTGCACTACAATGAAGTCTCACTTCCCCCCGGTCCAAAGGGCCATCTGAAAAAAGTGTAAAATCCAGAAAGGCAGGACAGGCCATGGAGAACTGGGAGCCTTGTTATGCTGATGGGCGGGATGTAAATTGCCAACAGCCACTCGGGAGAAGTGTATGGTGTTTCCTGAAACATCTAAAAAACAAAGCAACAGAGCCTAGGGCACTTCCACTTATGGTCCTATAGCTTAGGGAAATTAAAATCAAAAGACACAGCCACCCCAAAGGTTGGGACGGCTCTGTTTACAAGAACCTGGTTTACGGTACAAGTTCAGTATCGCAGAAAGTGAAAAATGGATAAAGAAGTTGTGGTACTTACGTACAATGCAGTATCACTCAGCAATGAAATCTATGTCATCAGGCCCGTAGCAGCATAATGAGTGGATTCAGGTACGATGATTGTAACTGAAATAAGTCACACAGGAAAAGAAACATCATAAGATATCACTAATACACGGAATGTAAACTTGGCTACACAGGAACTGAATTCCAAAACAGAACAGGGTCTCAAATTTAGAAAACCAACTTATGCTTGCTTAAGGGGAAAGGTGAGTTGGGGTGCTGCATAAAACCAGAGATTGAAATGAGCACAGATAAAGTTCCTTAAGCCAAATATGGAATAGACAAGAGCTACTCCTTGCTCAACGAAATGGACTCAACACCCCATATTAAATGCCTAAGAGTGTACCTGACTAGGAAGTATCTTAAAACCTATGGATTGCTATGTCTCTGAAAGAGAATCAAGTGTGTGTACAGGGGCATAAACGCAGCAGTGATAGGATTGGAGAGGTTCGGTGAGCAAATGAAGACCCTTTGAAGTCATATTGCATGGTACCCATTCCACGGGTCTCAACTCTCCAGGTTTAAGGGATTCTTCCTTCAGCTAAAACATGCATGTGGAACCCAGAGTATGATCAACTGTGTGATCGGGAGACGTGTTCCAATATGTCTCAGTTTTCGTCCCCTGGTACTCGGGTGCAACATTCCAGACGCTTTACTAACACTCTCCCGACTTGGAGAGTCAGTGCCTTTAACCTCCTGTTTGGCCCAGTTTGCAATTTCTGCGGAAGATGAACAGGAATAGGGAGAACCAATGACAGACTAGCTGGAGGTGTCTGGACGGGCAAATTTAACTCTCATTTCCCACCAGGAAGAGGAATTAACCAAAGGCTCAGCGTGCCGTGCCGGAACCAGATTAGGGCCTGAAGCCATCCTGCGGGGTTGCGGCCAGCTCACGAGAAAGCGAGTTGAAGAAAGGAGCTCAGGGGCACTGTAATTCACAAACCTGCAGAGTTATAAATGACAGCTATCGTCCAAAAATATACTGAAGTAAGGCTGCCAAGAGGACTTGAAAGCGGGGCAGAATTGCAGGAAACCGATTTCAGGAGGTAGACTGGAATTGCATTTAAAGCATAGGAAAAGAGGCAGAACGTCCACAATGATGCACTTGGCCAAAAAGGGCGTATGCGTTTTTTCCTGAATATATTCAGGAAAAAACGCATACGCCCTTTTTGGCCAACCAAGCAAGGTTGCAAAGGAAATCTGCACTACAGTGAAGTCTCACTTCCCCCCGGTCAAAAGGGCCATCTGAAAAAAGTGTAAAATCCAGAAAGGCAGGACAGGCCATGGAGAACTGGGAGCCTTGTTATGCTGATGGGCGGGATGTAAATTGCCAACAGCCACTCGGGAGAAGTGTATGGTGTTTCCTGAAACATCTAAAAAACAAAGCAACAGAGCCTAGGGCACTTCCACTTATGGTCCTATAGCTTAGGGAAATTAAAATCAAAAGACACAGCCACCCCAAAGGTTGGGACGGCTCTGTTTACAAGAACCTGGTTTACGGTACAAGTTCAATATCGCAGAAAGTGAAAAATGGATAAAGAAGTTGTGGTACTTACGTACAATGCTGTATCACTCAGCAATGAAATCTATGTCATCAGGCCCGTAGCAGCATAATGAGTGGATTCAGGTACGATGATTCTAACTGAAATAAGTCACACAGGAAAAGAAACATCATAAGATATCACTAATACACGGAATGTAACCTTGGCTACACAGGAACTGAATTACAAAACAGAACAGGGTCTCAAATTTAGAAAACCAACTTATGCTTGCTTAAGGGGAAAGGTGAGTTGGGGTGCTGCATAAAACCAGAGATTGAAATGAGCACAGATAAAGTTCCTTAAGCCAAATATGGAATAGACAAGAGCTACTCCTTGCTCAACGAAATGGACTCAACACCCCATATTAAATGCCTAAGAGTGTACCTGACTAGGAAGTATCTTAAAACCTATGGATTGCTATGTCTCTGAAAGAGAATCAAGTGTGTGTACAGGGGCATAAACGCAGCAGTGATAGGATTGGAGAGGTTCGGTGAGCAAATGAAGACCCTTTGAAGTCATATTGCATGGTACCCATTCCACGGGTCTCAACTCTCCAGGTTTAAGGTATTCTTCCTTCAGCTAAAACATGCATGTGGAACCCAGAGTATGATCAACCGTGTGATCGGGAGACGTGTTCCAATATGTCTCAGTTTTCGTCCCCTGGTACTCGGGTGCAACATTCCAGACGCTTTACTAACACTCTCCCGACTTGGAGAGTCAGTGCCTTTAACCTCCTGTTTGGCCCAGTTTGCAATTTCTGCGGAAGATGAACAGGAATAGGGAGAACCAATGACAGACTAGCTGGAGGTGTCTGGACGGGCAAATTTAACTCTCATTTCCCACCAGGAAGAGGAATTAACCAAAGGCTCAGCGTGCCGTGCCGGAACCAGATTAGGGCCTGAAGCCATCCTGCGGTGTTGCGGCCAGCTCACGAGAAAGCGAGTTGAAGAAAGGAGCTCAGGGGCACTGTAATTCACAAACCTGCAGAGTTATAAATGACAGCTATCGTCCAATAATATACTGAAGTAAGGCTGCCAAGAGGACTTGAAAGCGGGGCAGAATTGCAGGAAACCGATTTCAGGAGGTAGACTGGAATTGCATTTAAAGCATAGGAAAAGAGGCAGAACGTCCACAATGATGCACTTGGCCAAAAAGGGCGTATGCGTTTTTTCCTGAATATATTCAGGAAAAAACGCATACGCCCTTTTTGGCCAACCAAGCAAGCTTGCAAAGGAAATCTGCACTACAATGAAGTCTCACTTCCCCCCGGTCAAAAGGGCCATCTGAAAAAAGTGTAAAATCCAGAAAGGCAGGACAGGCCATGGAGAACTGGGAGCCTTGTTATGCTGATGGGCGGGATGTCAATTGCCAACAGCCACTCGGGAGAAGTGTATGGTGTTTCCTGAAACATCTAAAAAACAAAGCAACAGAGCCTAGGGCACTTCCACTTATGGTCCTATAGCTTAGGGAAATTAAAATCAAAAGACACAGCCACCCCAAAGGTTGGGACGGCTCTGTTTACAAGAACCTGGTTTACGGTACAAGTTCAATATCGCAGAAAGTGAAAAATGGATAAAGAAGTTGTGGTACTTACGTACAATGCAGTATCACTCAGCAATGAAATCTATGTCATCAGGCCCGTAGCAGCATAATGAGTGGATTCAGGTATGATGATTCTAACTGAAATAAGTCACACAGAAAAAGAAACATCATAAGATATCACTAATACACGGAATGTAAACTTGGCTACACAGGAACTGAATTACAAAACAGAACAGGGTCTCAAATTTAGAAAACCAACTTATGCTTGCTTAAGGGGAAAGGTGAGTTGGGGTGCTGCATAAAACCAGAGATTGAAATGAGCACAGATAAAGTTCCTTAAGCCAAATATGGAATAGACAAGAGCTACTCCTTGCTCAACGAAATGGACTCAACACCCCATATTAAATGCCTAAGAGTGTACCTAACTAGGTAGTATCTTAAAACCTATGGATTGCTATGTCTCTGAAAGAGAATCAAGTGTGTGTACAGGGGCATAAACGCAGCAGTGATAGGATTGGAGAGGTTCGGTGAGCAAATGAAGACCCTTTGAAGTCATATTGCATGGTACCCATTCCACGGGTCTCAACTCTCCAGGTTTAAGGTATTCTTCCTTCAGCTAAAACATGCATGTGGAACCCAGAGTATGATCAACCGTGTGATCGGGAGACGTGTTCCAATATGTCTCAGTTTTCGTCCCCTGGTACTCGGGTGCAACATTCCAGACGCTTTACTAACACTCTCCCGACTTGGAGAGTCAGTGCCTTTAACCTCCTGTTTGGCCCAGTTTGCAATTTCTGCGGAAGATGAACAGGAATAGGGAGAACCAATGACAGACTAGCTGGAGGTGTCTGGACGGGCAAATTTAACTCTCATTTCCCACCAGGAAGAGGAATTAACCAAAGGCTCAGTGTGCCGTGCCGGAACCACATTAGGGCCTGAAGCCATCCTGCGGTGTTGCGGCCAGCTCACGAGAAAGCGAGTTGAAGAAAGGAGCTCAGGGGCACTGTAATTCACAAACCTGCAGAGTTATAAATGACAGCTATCGTCCAAAAATATACTGAAGTAAGGCTGCCAAGAGGACTTGAAAGCGGGGCAGAATTGCAGGAAACCGATTTCAGGAGGTAGACTGGAATTGCATTTAAAGCATAGGAAAAGAGGCAGAACGTCCACAATGATGCACTTGGCCAAAAAGGGCGTATGCGTTTTTTCCTGAATATATTCAGGAAAAAACGCATACGCCCTTTTTGGCCAACCAAGCAAGCTTGCAAAGGAAATCTGCACTACAATGAAGTCTCACTTCCCCCCGGTCAAAAGGGCCATCTGAAAAAAGTGTAAAATCCAGAAAGGCAGGACAGGCCATGGAGAACTGGGAGCCTTGTTATGCTGATGGGCGGGATGTCAATTGCCAACAGCCACTCGGGAGAAGTGTATGGTGTTTCCTGAAACATCTAAAAAACAAAGCAACAGAGCCTAGGGCACTTCCACTTATGGTCCTATAGCTTAGGGAAATTAAAATCAAAAGACACAGCCACCCCAAAGGTTGGGACGGCTCTGTTTACAAGAACCTGGTTTACGGTACAAGTTCAATATCGCAGAAAGTGAAAAATGGATAAAGAAGTTGTGGTACTTACGTACAATGCAGTATCACTCAGCAATGAAATCTATGTCATCAGGCCCGTAGCAGCATAATGAGTGGATTCAGGTATGATGATTCTAACTGAAATAAGTCACACAGAAATAGAAACATCATAAGATATCACTAATACACGGAATGTAAACTTGGCTACACAGGAACTGAATTACAAAACAGAACAGGGTCTCAAATTTAGAAAACCAACTTATGCTTGCTTAAGGGGAAAGGTGAGTTGGGGTGCTGCATAAAACCAGAGATTGAAATGAGCACAGATAAAGTTCCTTAAGCCAAATATGGAATAGACAAGAGCTACTCCTTGCTCAACGAAATGGACTCAACACCCCATATTAAATGCCTAAGAGTGTACCTAACTAGGAAGTATCTTAAAACCTATGGATTGCTATGTCTCTGAAAGAGAATCAAGTGTGTGTACAGGGGCATAAACGCAGCAGTGATAGGATTGGAGAGGTTCGGTGAGCAAATGAAGACCCTTTGAAGTCATATTGCATGGTACCCATTCCACGGGTCTCAACTCTCCAGGTTTAAGGTATTCTTCCTTCAGCTAAAACATGCATGTGGAACCCAGAGTATGATCAACCGTGTGATCGGGAGACGTGTTCCAATATGTCTCAGTTTTCGTCCCCTGGTACTCGGGTGCAACATTCCAGACGCTTTACTAACACTCTCCCGACTTGGAGAGTCAGTGCCTTTAACCTCCTGTTTGGCCCAGTTTGCAATTTCTGCGGAAGATGAACAGGAATAGGGAGAACCAATGACAGACTAGCTGGAGGTGTCTGGACGGGCAAATTTAACTCTCATTTCCCACCAGGAAGAGGAATTAACCAAAGGCTCAGCGTGCCGTGCCGGAACCACATTAGGGCCTGAAGCCATCCTGCGGTGTTGCGGCCAGCTCACGAGAAAGCGAGTTGAAGAAAGGAGCTCAGGGGCACTGTAATTCACAAACCTGCAGAGTTATAAATGACAGCTATCGTCCAAAAATATACTGAAGTAAGGCTGCCAAGAGGACTTGAAAGCGGGGCAGAATTGCAGGAAACCGATTTCAGGAGGTAGACTGGAATTGCATTTAAAGCATAGGAAAAGAGGCAGAACGTCCACAATGATGCACTTGGCCAAAAAGGGCGTATGCGTTTTTTCCTGAATATATTCAGGAAAAAACGCATACGCCCTTTTTGGCCAACCAAGCAAGCTTGCAAAGGAAATCTGCACTACAATGAAGTCTCACTTCCCCCCGGTCCAAAGGGCCATCTGAAAAAAGTGTAAAATCCAGAAAGGCAGGACAGGCCATGGAGAACTGGGAGCCTTGTTATGCTGATGGGCGGGATGTCAATTGCCAACAGCCACTCGGGAGAAGTGTATGGTGTTTCCTGAAACATCTAAAAAACAAAGCAACAGAGCCTAGGGCACTTCCACTTATGGTCCTATAGCTTAGGGAAATTAAAATCAAAAGACACAGCCACCCCAAAGGTTGGGACGGCTCTGTTTACAAGAACCTGGTTTACGGTACAAGTTCAATATCGCAGAAAGTGAAAAATGGATAAAGAAGTTGTGGTACTTACGTACAATGCAGTATCACTCAGCAATGAAATCTATGTCATCAGGCCCGTAGCAGCATAATGAGTGGATTCAGGTATGATGATTCTAACTGAAATAAGTCACACAGGAAAAGAAACATCATAAGATATCACTAATACACGGAATGTAAACTTGGCTACACAGGAACTGAATTCCAAAACAGAACAGGGTCTCAAATTTAGAAACCCAACTTATGCTTGCTTAAGGGGAAAGGTGAGTTGGGGTGCTGCATAAAACCAGAGATTGAAATGAGCACAGATAAAGTTCCTTAAGCCAAATATGGAATAGACAAGAGCTACTCCTTGCTCAACGAAATGGACTCAACACCCCATATTAAATGCCTAAGAGTGTACCTGACTAGGAAGTATCTTAAAACCTATGGATTGCTATGTCTCTGAAAGAGAATCAAGTGTGTGTACAGGGGCATAAACGCAGCAGTGATAGGATTGGAGAGGTTCGGTGAGCAAATGAAGACCCTTTGAAGTCATATTGCATGGTACCCATTCCACGGGTCTCAACTCTCCAGGTTTAAGGTATTCTTCCTTCAGCTAAAACATGCATGTGGAACCCAGAGTATGATCAACCGTGTGATCGGGAGACGTGTTCCAATATGTCTCAGTTTTCGTCCCCTGGTACTCGGGTGCAACATTCCAGACGCTTTACTAACACTCTCCCGACTTGGAGAGTCAGTGCCTTTAACCTCCTGTTTGGCCCAGTTTGCAATTTCTGCGGAAGATGAACAGGGATAGGGAGAACCAATGAGAGACTAGCTGGAGGTGTCTGGACGGGCAAATTTAACTCTCATTTCGCACCAGGAAGAGGAATTAACCAAAGGCTCAGCGTGCCGTGCCGGAACCAGTTTAGGGCCTAAAGCCATCCTGCGGTGTTGCGGCCAGCTCACGAGAAAGCGAGTTGAAGAAAGGAGCTCAGGGGCACTGTAATTCACAAACCTGCAGAGTTATAAATGACAGCTATCGTCCAAAAATATACTGAAGTAAGGCTGCCAAGAGGACTTGAAAGCGGGGCAGAATTGCAGGAAACCGATTTCAGGAGGTAGACTGGAATTGCATTTAAAGCATAGGAAAAGAGGCAGAACGTCCACAATGATGCACTTGGCCAAAAAGGGCGTATGCGTTTTTTCCTGAATATATTCAGGAAAAAACGCATACGCCCTTTTTGGCCAACCAAGCAAGCTTGCAAAGGAAATCTGCACTACAATGAAGTCTCACTTCCCCCCGGTCAAAAGGGCCATCTGAAAAAAGTGTAAAATCCAGAAAGGCAGGACAGGCCATGGAGAACTGGGAGCCTTGTTATGCTGATGGGTGGGATGTAAATTGCCAACAGCCACTCCGGAGAAGTGTATGGTGTTTCCTGAAACATCTAAAAAACAAAGCAACAGAGCCTAGGGCACTTCCACTTATGGTCCTATAGCTTAGGGAAATTAAAATCAAAAAGACACAGCCACCCCAAAGGTTGGGACGGCTCTGTTTACAAGAACCTGGTTTACGGTACAAGTTCAATATCGCAGAAAGTGAAAAATGGATAAAGAAGTTGTGGTACTTACGTACAATGCAGTATCACTCAGCAATGAAATCTATGTCATCAGGCCCGTAGCAGCATAATGAGTGGATTCAGGTACGATGATTCTAACTGAAATAAGTCACAGAGGAAAAGAAACATCATAAGATATCACTAATACACGGAATGTAATCTTGGCTACACAGGAACTGAATTACAAAACAGAACAGGGTCTCAAATTTAGAAAACCAACTTATGCTTGCTTAAGGGGAAAGGTGAGTTGGGGTGCTGCATAAAACCAGAGATTGAAATGAGCACAGATAAAGTTCCTTAAGCCAAATATGGAATAGACAAGAGCTACTCCTTGCTCAACGAAATGGACTCAACACCCCATATTAAATGCCTAAGAGTGTACCTGACTAGGAAGTATCTTAAAACCTATGGATTGCTATGTCTCTGAAAGAGAATCAAGTGTGTGTACAGGGGCATAAACGCAGCAGTGATAGGATTGGAGAGGTTCGGTGAGCAAATGAAGACCCTTTGAAGTCATATTGCATGGTACCCATTCCACGGGTCTCAACTCTCCAGGTTTAAGGTATTCTTCCTTCAGCTAAAACATGCATGTGGAACCCAGAGTATGATCAACCGTGTGATCGGGAGACGTGTTCCAATATGTCTCAGTTTTCGTCCCCTGGTACTCGGGTGCAACATTCCAGACGCTTTACTAACACTCTCCCGACTTGGAGAGTCAGTGTCTTTAACCTCCTGTTTGGCCCAGTTTGCAATTTCTGCGGAAGATGAACAGGAATAGGGAGAACCAATGACAGACTAGCTGGAGGTGTCTGGACGGGCAAATTTAACTCTCATTTCCCACCAGGAAGAGGAATTAACCAAAGGCTCAGCGTGCCGTGCCGGAACCAGATTAGGGCCTGAAGCCATCCTGCGGCGTTGCGGCCAGCTCACGAGAAAGCGACTTGAAGAAAGGAGCTCAGGGGCACTGTAATTCACAAACCTGCAGAGTTATAAATGACAGCTATCGTCCAAAAATATACTGAAGTAAGGCTGCCAAGAGGACTTGAAAGCGGGGCAGAATTGCAGGAAACCGATTTCAGGAGGTAGACTGGAATTGCATTTAAAGCATAGGAAAAGAGGCAGAACGTCCACAATGATGCACTTGGCCAAAAAGGGCGTATGCGTTTTTTCCTGAATATATTCAGGAAAAAACGCATACGCCCTTTTTGGCCAACCAAGCAAGCTTGCAAAGGAAATCTGCACTACAATGAAGTCTCACTTCCCCCCGGTCAAAAGGGCCATCTGAAAAAAGTGTAAAATCCAGAAAGGCAGGACAGGCCATGGAGAACTGGGAGCCTTGTTATGCTGATGGGCGGGATGTCAATTGCCAACAGCCACTCGGGAGAAGTGTATGGTGTTTCCTGAAACATCTAAAAAACAAAGCAACAGAGCCTAGGGCACTTCCACTTATGGTCCTATAGCTTAGGGAAATTAAAATCAAAAGACACAGCCACCCCAAAGGTTGGGACGGCTCTGTTTACAAGAACCTGGTTTACGGTACAAGTTCAATATCGCAGAAAGTGAAAAATGGATAAAGAAGTTGTGGTACTTACGTACAATGCAGTATCACTCAGCAATGAAATCTATGTCATCAGGCCCGTAGCAGCATAATGAGTGGATTCAGGTATGATGATTCTAACTGAAATAAGTCACACAGGAAAAGAAACATCATAAGATATCACTAATACACGGAATGTAAACTTGGCTACACAGGAACTGAATTCCAAAACAGAACAGGGTCTCAAATTTAGAAACCCAACTTATGCTTGCTTAAGGGGAAAGGTGAGTTGGGGTGCTGCATAAAACCAGAGATTGAAATGAGCACAGATAAAGTTCCTTAAGCCAAATATGGAATAGACAAGAGCTACTCCTTGCTCAACGAAATGGACTCAACACCCCATATTAAATGCCTAAGAGTGTACCTGACTAGGAAGTATCTTAAAACCTATGGATTGCTATGTCTCTGAAAGAGAATCAAGTGTGTGTACAGGGGCCTAAACGCAGCAGTGATAGGATTGGAGAGGTTCGGTGAGCAAATGAAGACCCTTTGAAGTCATATTGCATGGTACCCATTCCACGGGTCTCAACTCTCCAGGTTTAAGGTATTCTTCCTTCAGCTAAAACATGCATGTGGAACCCAGAGTATGATCAACCGTGTGATCGGGAGACGTGTTCCAATATGTCTCAGTTTTCGTCCCCTGGTACTCGGGTGCAACATTCCAGACGCTTTACTAACACTCTCCCGACTTGGAGAGTCAGTGCCTTTAACCTCCTGTTTGGCCCAGTTTGCAATTTCTGCGGAAGATGAACAGGAATAGGGAGAACCAATGACAGACTAGCTGGAGGTGTCTGGACGGGCAAATTTAACTCTCATTTCCCACCAGGAAGAGGAATTAACCAAAGGCTCAGCGTGCCGTGCCGGAACCAGATTAGGGCCTGAAGCCATCCTGCGGGGTTGCGGCCAGCTCACGAGAAAGCGAGTTGAAGAAAGGAGCTCAGGGGCACTGTAATTCACAAACCTGCAGAGTTATAAATGACAGCTATCGTCCAAAAATATACTGAAGTAAGGCTGCCAAGAGGACTTGAAAGCGGGGCAGAATTGCAGGAAACCGATTTCAGGAGGTAGACTGGAATTGCATTTAAAGCATAGGAAAAGAGGCAGAACGTCCACAATGATGCACTTGGCCAAAAAGGGCGTATGCGTTTTTTCCTGAATATATTCAGGAAAAAACGCATACGCCCTTTTTGGCCAACCAAGCAAGCTTGCAAAGGAAATCTGCACTACAATGAAGTCTCACTTCCCCCCGGTCCAAAGGGCCATCTGAAAAAAGTGTAAAATCCAGAAAGGCAGGACAGGCCATGGAGAACTGGGAGCCTTGTTATGCTGATGGGCGGGATGTAAATTGCCAACAGCCACTCGGGAGAAGTGTATGGTGTTTCCTGAAACATCTAAAAAACAAAGCAACAGAGCCTAGGGCACTTCCACTTATGGTCCTATAGCTTAGGGAAATTAAAATCAAAAGACACAGCCACCCCAAAGGTTGGGACGGCTCTGTTTACAAGAACCTGGTTTACGGTACAAGTTCAATATCGCAGAAAGTGAAAAATGGATAAAGAAGTTGTGGTACTTACGTACAATGCAGTATCACTCAGCAATGAAATCTATGTCATCAGGCCCGTAGCAGCATAATGAGTGGATTCAGGTACGATGATTCTAACTGAAATAAGTCACACAGGAAAAGAAACATCATAAGATATCACTAATACACGGAATGTAATCTTGGCTACACAGGAACTGAATTACAAAACAGAACAGGGTCTCAAATTTAGAAAACCAACTTATGCTTGCTTAAGGGGAAAGGTGAGTTGGGGTGCTGCATAAAACCAGAGATTGAAATGAGCACAGATAAAGTTCCTTAAGCCAAATATGGAATAGACAAGAGCTACTCCTTGCTCAACGAAATGGACTCAACACCCCATATTAAATGCCTAAGAGTGTACCTGACTAGGAAGTATCTTAAAACCTATGGATTGCTATGTCTCTGAAAGAGAATCAAGTGTGTGTACAGGGGCATAAACGCAGCAGTGATAGGATTGGAGAGGTTCGGTGAGCAAATGAAGACCCTTTGAAGTCATATTGCATGGTACCCATTCCACGGGTCTCAACTCTCCAGGTTTAAGGTATTCTTCCTTCAGCTAAAACATGCATGTGGAACCCAGAGTATGATCAACCGTGTGATCGGGAGACGTGTTCCAATATGTCTCAGTTTTCGTCCCCTGGTACTCGGGTGCAACATTCCAGACGCTTTACTAACACTCTCCCGACTTGGAGAGTCAGTGCCTTTAACCTCCTGTTTGGCCCAGTTTGCAATTTCTGCGGAAGATGAACAGGAATAGGGAGAACCAATGACAGACTAGCTGGAGGTGTCTGGACGGGCAAATTTAACTCTCATTTCCCACCAGGAAGAGGAATTAACCAAAGGCTCAGCGTGCCGTGCCGGAACCAGATTAGGGCCTGAAGCCATCCTGCGGCGTTGCGGCCAGCTCACGAGAAAGCGACTTGAAGAAAGGAGCTCAGGGGCACTGTAATTCACAAACCTGCAGAGTTATAAATGACAGCTATCGTCCAAAAATATACTGAAGTAAGGCTGCCAAGAGGACTTGAAAGCGGGGCAGAATTGCAGGAAACCGATTTCAGGAGGTAGACTGGAATTGCATTTAAAGCATAGGAAAAGAGGCAGAACGTCCACAATGATGCACTTGGCCAAAAAGGGCGTATGCGTTTTTTCCTGAATATATTCAGGAAAAAACGCATACGCCCTTTTTGGCCAACCAAGCAAGCTTGCAAAGGAAATCTGCACTACAATGAAGTCTCACTTCCCCCCGGTCAAAAGGGCCATCTGAAAAAAGTGTAAAATCCAGAAAGGCAGGACAGGCCATGGAGAACTGGGAGCCTTGTTATGCTGATGGGCGGGATGTAAATTGCCAACAGCCACTCGGGAGAAGTGTATGGTGTTTCCTGAAACATCTAAAAAACAAAGCAACAGAGCCTAGGGCACTTCCACTTATGGTCCTATAGCTTAGGGAAATTAAAATCAAAAGACACAGCCACCCCAAAGGTTGGGACGGCTCTGTTTACAAGAACCTGGTTTACGGTACAAGTTCAATATCGCAGAAAGTGAAAAATGGATAAAGAAGTTGTGGTACTTACGTACAATGCAGTATCACTCAGCAATGAAATCTATGTCATCAGGCCCGTAGCAGCATAATGAGTGGATTCAGGTACGATGATTCTAACTGAAATAAGTCACACAGGAAAAGAAACATCATAAGATATCACTAATACACGGAATGTAAACTTGGCTACACAGGAACTGAATTACAAAACAGAACAGGGTCTCAAATTTAGAAACCCAACTTATGCTTGCTTAAGGGGAAAGGTGAGTTGGGGTGCTGCATAAAACCAGAGATTGAAATGAGCACAGATAAAGTTCCTTAAGCCAAATATGGAATAGACAAGAGCTACTCCTTGCTCAACGAAATGGACTCAACACCCCATATTAAATGCCTAAGAGTGTACCTGACTAGGAAGTATCTTAAAACCTATGGATTGCTATGTCTCTGAAAGAGAATCAAGTGTGTGTACAGGGGCCTAAACGCAGCAGTGATAGGATTGGAGAGGTTCGGTGAGCAAATGAAGACCCTTTGAAGTCATATTGCATGGTACCCATTCCACGGGTCTCAACTCTCCAGGTTTAAGGTATTCTTCCTTCAGCTAAAACATGCATGTGGAACCCAGAGTATGATCAACCGTGTGATCGGGAGACGTGTTCCAATATGTGTCAGTTTTCGTCCCCTGGTACTCGGGTGCAACATTCCAGACGCTTTACTAACACTCTCCCGACTTGGAGAGTCAGTGCCTTTAACCTCCTGTTTGGCCCAGTTTGCAATTTCTGCGGAAGATGAACAGGAATAGGGAGAACCAATGACAGACTAGCTGGAGGTGTCTGGACGGGCAAATTTAACTCTCATTTCCCACCAGGAAGAGGAATTAACCAAAGGCTCAGCGTGCCGTGCCGGAACCAGATTAGGGCCTGAAGCCATCCTGCGGGGTTGCGGCCAGCTCACGAGAAAGCGAGTTGAAGAAAGGAGCTCAGGGGCACTGTAATTCACAAACCTGCAGAGTTATAAATGACAGCTATCGTCCAAAAATATACTGAAGTAAGGCTGCCAAGAGGACTTGAAAGCGGGGCAGAATTGCAGGAAACCGATTTCAGGAGGTAGACTGGAATTGCATTTAAAGCATAGGAAAAGAGGCAGAACGTCCACAATGATGCACTTGGCCAAAAAGGGCGTATGCGTTTTTTCCTGAATATATTCAGGAAAAAACGCATACGCCCTTTTTGGCCAACCAAGCAAGCTTGCAAAGGAAATCTGCACTACAATGAAGTCTCACTTCCCCCCGGTCCAAAGGGCCATCTGAAAAAAGTGTAAAATCCAGAAAGGCAGGACAGGCCATGGAGAACTGGGAGCCTTGTTATGCTGATGGGCGGGATGTAAATTGCCAACAGCCACTCGGGAGAAGTGTATGGTGTTTCCTGAAACATCTAAAAAACAAAGCAACAGAGCCTAGGGCACTTCCACTTATGGTCCTATAGCTTAGGGAAATTAAAATCAAAAGACACAGCCACCCCAAAGGTTGGGACGGCTCTGTTTACAAGAACCTGGTTTACGGTACAAGTTCAATATCGCAGAAAGTGAAAAATGGATAAAGAAGTTGTGGTACTTACGTACAATGCAGTATCACTCAGCAATGAAATCTATGTCATCAGGCCCGTAGCAGCATAATGAGTGGATTCAGGTACGATGATTCTAACTGAAATAAGTCACACAGGAAAAGAAACATCATAAGATATCACTAATACACGGAATGTAATCTTGGCTACACAGGAACTGAATTACAAAACAGAACAGGGTCTCAAATTTAGAAAACCAACTTATGCTTGCTTAAGGGGAAAGGTGAGTTGGGGTGCTGCATAAAACCAGAGATTGAAATGAGCACAGATAAAGTTCCTTAAGCCAAATATGGAATAGACAAGAGCTACTCCTTGCTCAACGAAATGGACTCAACACCCCATATTAAATGCCTAAGAGTGTACCTGACTAGGAAGTATCTTAAAACCTATGGATTGCTATGTCTCTGAAAGAGAATCAAGTGTGTGTACAGGGGCATAAACGCAGCAGTGATAGGATTGGAGAGGTTCGGTGAGCAAATGAAGACCCTTTGAAGTCATATTGCATGGTACCCATTCCACGGGTCTCAACTCTCCAGGTTTAAGGTATTCTTCCTTCAGCTAAAACATGCATGTGGAACCCAGAGTATGATCAACCGTGTGATCGGGAGACGTGTTCCAATATGTCTCAGTTTTCGTCCCCTGGTACTCGGGTGCAACATTCCAGACGCTTTACTAACACTCTCCCGACTTGGAGAGTCAGTGCCTTTAACCTCCTGTTTGGCCCAGTTTGCAATTTCTGCGGAAGATGAACAGGAATAGGGAGAACCAATGACAGACTAGCTGGAGGTGTCTGGACGGGCAAATTTAACTCTCATTTCCCACCAGGAAGAGGAATTAACCAAAGGCTCAGCGTGCCGTGCCGGAACCAGATTAGGGCCTGAAGCCATCCTGCGGCGTTGCGGCCAGCTCACGAGAAAGCGACTTGAAGAAAGGAGCTCAGGGGCACTGTAATTCACAAACCTGCAGAGTTATAAATGACAGCTATCGTCCAAAAATATACTGAAGTAAGGCTGCCAAGAGGACTTGAAAGCGGGGCAGAATTGCAGGAAACCGATTTCAGGAGGTAGACTGGAATTGCATTTAAAGCATAGGAAAAGAGGCAGAACGTCCACAATGATGCACTTGGCCAAAAAGGGCGTATGCGTTTTTTCCTGAATATATTCAGGAAAAAACGCATACGCCCTTTTTGGCCAACCAAGCAAGCTTGCAAAGGAAATCTGCACTACAATGAAGTCTCACTTCCCCCCGGTCAAAAGGGCCATCTGAAAAAAGTGTAAAATCCAGAAAGGCAGGACAGGCCATGGAGAACTGGGAGCCTTGTTATGCTGATGGGCGGGATGTAAATTGCCAACAGCCACTCGGGAGAAGTGTATGGTGTTTCCTGAAACATCTAAAAAACAAAGCAACAGAGCCTAGGGCACTTCCACTTATGGTCCTATAGCTTAGGGAAATTAAAATCAAAAGACACAGCCACCCCAAAGGTTGGGACGGCTCTGTTTACAAGAACCTGGTTTACGGTACAAGTTCAATATCGCAGAAAGTGAAAAATGGATAAAGAAGTTGTGGTACTTACGTACAATGCAGTATCACTCAGCAATGAAATCTATGTCATCAGGCCCGTAGCAGCATAATGAGTGGATTCAGGTACGATGATTCTAACTGAAATAAGTCACACAGGAAAAGAAACATCATAAGATATCACTAATACACGGAATGTAAACTTGGCTACACAGGAACTGAATTACAAAACAGAACAGGGTCTCAAATTTAGAAACCCAACTTATGCTTGCTTAAGGGGAAAGGTGAGTTGGGGTGCTGCATAAAACCAGAGATTGAAATGAGCACAGATAAAGTTCCTTAAGCCAAATATGGAATAGACAAGAGCTACTCCTTGCTCAACGAAATGGACTCAACACCCCATATTAAATGCCTAAGAGTGTACCTGACTAGGAAGTATCTTAAAACCTATGGATTGCTATGTCTCTGAAAGAGAATCAAGTGTGTGTACAGGGGCCTAAACGCAGCAGTGATAGGATTGGAGAGGTTCGGTGAGCAAATGAAGACCCTTTGAAGTCATATTGCATGGTACCCATTCCACGGGTCTCAACTCTCCAGGTTTAAGGTATTCTTCCTTCAGCTAAAACATGCATGTGGAACCCAGAGTATGATCAACCGTGTGATCGGGAGACGTGTTCCAATATGTGTCAGTTTTCGTCCCCTGGTACTCGGGTGCAACATTCCAGACGCTTTACTAACACTCTCCCGACTTGGAGAGTCAGTGCCTTTAACCTCCTGTTTGGCCCAGTTTGCAATTTCTGCGGAAGATGAACAGGAATAGGGAGAACCAATGACAGACTAGCTGGAGGTGTCTGGACGGGCAAATTTAACTCTCATTTCCCACCAGGAAGAGGAATTAACCAAAGGCTCAGCGTGCCGTGCCGGAACCACATTAGGGCCTGAAGCCATCCTGCGGTGTTGCGGCCAGCTCACGAGAAAGCGAGTTGAAGAAAGGAGCTCAGGGGCACTGTAATTCACAAACCTGCAGAGTTATAAATGACAGCTATCGTCCAAAAATATACTGAAGTAAGGCTGCCAAGAGGACTTGAAAGCGGGGCAGAATTGCAGGAAACCGATTTCAGGAGGTAGACTGGAATTGCATTTAAAGCATAGGAAAAGAGGCAGAACGTCCACAATGATGCACTTGGCCAAAAAGGGCGTATGCGTTTTTTCCTGAATATATTCAGGAAAAAACGCATACGCCCTTTTTGGCCAACCAAGCAAGCTTGCAAAGGAAATCTGCACTACAATGAAGTCTCACTTCCCCCCGGTCAAAAGGGCCATCTGAAAAAAGTGTAAAATCCAGAAAGGCAGGACAGGCCATGGAGAACTGGGAGCCTTGTTATGCTGATGGGCGGGATGTAAATTGCCAACAGCCACTCGGGAGAAGTGTATGGTGTTTCCTGAAACATCTAAAAAACAAAGCAACAGAGCCTAGGGCACTTCCACTTATGGTCCTATAGCTTAGGGAAATTAAAATCAAAAGACACAGCCACCCCAAAGGTTGGGACGGCTCTGTTTACAAGAACCTGGTTTACGGTACAAGTTCAATATCGCAGAAAGTGAAAAATGGATAAAGAAGTTGTGGTACTTACGTACAATGCAGTATCACTCAGCAATGAAATCTATGTCATCAGGCCCGTAGCAGCATAATGAGTGGATTCAGGTACGATGATTCTAACTGAAATAAGTCACACAGGAAAAGAAACATCATAAGATATCACTAATACACGGAATGTAAACTTGGCTACACAGGAACTGAATTACAAAACAGAACAGGGTCTCAAATTTAGAAACCCAACTTATGCTTGCTTAAGGGGAAAGGTGAGTTGGGGTGCTGCATAAAACCAGAGATTGAAATGAGCACAGATAAAGTTCCTTAAGCCAAATATGGAATAGACAAGAGCTACTCCTTGCTCAACGAAATGGACTCAACACCCCATATTAAATGCCTAAGAGTGTACCTGACTAGGAAGTATCTTAAAACCTATGGATTGCTATGTCTCTGAAAGAGAATCAAGTGTGTGTACAGGGGCCTAAACGCAGCAGTGATAGGATTGGAGAGGTTCGGTGAGCAAATGAAGACCCTTTGAAGTCATATTGCATGGTACCCATTCCACGGGTCTCAACTCTCCAGGTTTAAGGTATTCTTCCTTCAGCTAAAACATGCATGTGGAACCCAGAGTATGATCAACCGTGTGATCGGGAGACGTGTTCCAATATGTGTCAGTTTTCGTCCCCTGGTACTCGGGTGCAACATTCCAGACGCTTTACTAACACTCTCCCGACTTGGAGAGTCAGTGCCTTTAACCTCCTGTTTGGCCCAGTTTGCAATTTCTGCGGAAGATGAACAGGAATAGGGAGAACCAATGACAGACTAGCTGGAGGTGTCTGGACGGGCAAATTTAACTCTCATTTCCCACCAGGAAGAGGAATTAACCAAAGGCTCAGCGTGCCGTGCCGGAACCACATTAGGGCCTGAAGCCATCCTGCGGTGTTGCGGCCAGCTCACGAGAAAGCGAGTTGAAGAAAGGAGCTCAGGGGCACTGTAATTCACAAACCTGCAGAGTTATAAATGACAGCTATCGTCCAAAAATATACTGAAGTAAGGCTGCCAAGAGGACTTGAAAGCGGGGCAGAATTGCAGGAAACCGATTTCAGGAGGTAGACTGGAATTGCATTTAAAGCATAGGAAAAGAGGCAGAACGTCCACAATGATGCACTTGGCCAAAAAGGGCGTATGCGTTTTTTCCTGAATATATTCAGGAAAAAACGCATACGCCCTTTTTGGCCAACCAAGCAAGCTTGCAAAGGAAATCTGCACTACAATGAAGTCTCACTTCCCCCCGGTCAAAAGGGCCATCTGAAAAAAGTGTAAAATCCAGAAAGGCAGGACAGGCCATGGAGAACTGGGAGCCTTGTTATGCTGATGGGCGGGATGTAAATTGCCAACAGCCACTCGGGAGAAGTGTACGGTGTTTCCTGAAACATCTAAAAAACAAAGCAACAGAGCCTAGGGCACTTCCACTTATGGTCCTATAGCTTAGGGAAATTAAAATCAAAAGACACAGCCACCCCAAAGGTTGGGACGGCTCTGTTTACAAGAACCTGGTTTACGGTACAAGTTCAGTATCGCAGAAAGTGAAAAATGGATAAAGAAGTTGTGGTACTTACGTACAATGCAGTATCACTCAGCAATGAAATCTATGTCATCAGGCCCGTAGCAGCATAATGAGAGGATTCAGGTACGATGATTCTAACTGAAATAAGTCACACAGGAAAAGAAACATCATAAGATATCACTAATACACGGAATGTAAACTTGGCTACACAGGAACTGAATTACAAAACAGAACAGGGTCTCAAATTTAGAAACCCAACTTATGCTTGCTTAAGGGGAAAGGTGAGTTGGGGTGCTGCATAAAACCAGAGATTGAAATGAGCACAGATAAAGTTCCTTAAGCCAAATATGGAATAGACAAGAGCTACTCCTTGCTCAACGAAATGGACTCAACACCCCATATTAAATGCCTAAGAGTGTACCTGACTAGGAAGTATCTTAAAACCTATGGATTGCTATGTCTCTGAAAGAGAATCAAGTGTGTGTACAGGGGCCTAAACGCAGCAGTGATAGGATTGGAGAGGTTCGGTGAGCAAATGAAGACCCTTTGAAGTCATATAGCATGGTACCCATTCCACGGGTCTCAACTCTCCAGGTTTAAGGTATTCTTCCTTCAGCTAAAACATGCATGTGGAACCAAGAGTATGATCAACCGTGTGATCGGGAGACGTGTTCCAATATGTCTCAGTTTTCGTCCCCTGGTACTCGGGTGCAACATTCCAGACGCTTTACTAACACTCTCCCGACTTGGAGAGTCAGTGCCTTTAACCTCCTGTTTGGCCCAGTTTGCAATTTCTGCGGAAGATGAACAGGAATAGGGAGAACCAATGACAGACTAGCTGGAGGTGTCTGGACGGGCAAATTTAACTCTCATTTCCCACCAGGAAGAGGAATTAACCAAAGGCTCAGCGTGCCGTGACGGAACCAGATTAGGGCCTGAAGCCATCCTGCGGTGTTGCGGCCAGCTCACGAGAAAGCGACTTGAAGAAAGGAGCTCAGGGGCACTGTAATTCACAAACCTGCAGAGTTATAAATGACAGCTATCGTCCAAAAATATACTGAAGTAAGGCTGCCAAGAGGACTTGAAAGCGGGGCAGAATTGCAGGAAACCGATTTCAGGAGGTAGACTGGAATTGCATTTAAAGCATAGGAAAAGAGGCAGAACGTCCACAATGATGCACTTGGCCAAAAAGGGCGTATGCGTTTTTTCCTGAATATATTCAGGAAAAAACGCATACGCCCTTTTTGGCCAACCAAGCAAGCTTGCAAAGGAAATCTGCACTACAGTGAAGTCTCACTTCCCCCCGGTCAAAAGGGCCATCTGAAAAAAGTGTAAAATCCAGAAAGGCAGGACAGGCCATGGAGAACTGGGAGCCTTGTTATGCTGATGGGCGGGATGTAAATTGCCAACAGCCACTCGGGAGAAGTGTATGGTGTTTCCTGAAACATCTAAAAAACAAAGCAACAGAGCCTAGGGCACTTCCACTTATGGTCCTATAGCTTAGGGAAATTAAAATCAAAAGACACAGCCACCCCAAATGTTGGGACGGCTCTGTTTACAAGAACCTGGTTTACGGTACAAGTTCAATATCGCAGAAAGTGAAAAATGGATAAAGAAGTTGTGGTACTTACGTACAATGCAGTATCACTCAGCAATGAAATCTATGTCATCAGGCCCGTAGCAGCATAATGAGTGGATTCAGGTACGATGATTCTAACTGAAATAAGTCACACAGGAAAAGAAACATCATAAGATATCACTAATACACGGAATGTAAACTTGGCTACACAGGAACTGAATTACAAAACAGAACAGGGTCTCAAATTTAGAAAACCAACTTATGCTTGCTTAAGGGGAAAGGTGAGTTGGGGTGCTGCATAAAACCAGAGATTGAAATGAGCACAGATAAAGTTCCTTAAGCCAAATATGGAATAGACAAGAGCTACTCCTTGCTCAACGAAATGGACTCAACACCCCATATTAAATGCCTAAGAGTGTACCTGACTAGGAAGTATCTTAAAACCTATGGATTGCTATGTCTCTGAAAGAGAATCAAGTGTGTGTACAGGGGCATAAACGCAGCAGTGATAGGACTGGAGAGGTTCGGTGAGCAAATGAAGACCCTTTGAAGTCATATTGCATGGTACCCATTCCACGGGTCTCAACTCTCCAGGTTTAAGGTATTCTTCCTTCAGCTAAAACATGCATGTGGAACCCAGAGTATGATCAACCGTGTGATCGGGAGACGTGTTCCAATATGTCTCAGTTTTCATCCCCTGGTACTCGGGTGCAACATTCCAGACGCTTTACTAACACTCTCCCGACTTGGAGAGTCAGTGCCTTTAACCTCCTGTTTGGCCCAGTTTGCAATTTCTGCGGAAGATGAACAGGAATAGGGAGAACCAATGACAGACTAGCTGGAGGTGTCTGGACGGGCAAATTTAACTCTCATTTCCCACCAGGAAGAGGAATTAACCAAAGGCTCAGCGTGCCGTGCCGGAACCAGATTAGGGCCTGAAGCCATCCTGCGGTGTTGCGGCCAGCTCACGAGAAAGCGAGTTGAAGAAAGGAGCTCAGGGGCACTGTAATTCACAAACCTGCAGAGTTATAAATGACAGCTATCGTCCAAAAATATACTGAAGTAAGGCTGCCAAGAGGACTTGAAAGCGGGGCAGAATTGCAGGAAACTGATTTCAGGAGGTAGACTGGAATTGCATTTAAAGCATAGGAAAAGAGGCAGAACGTCCACAATGATGCACTTGGCCAAAAAGGGCGTATGCGTTTTTTCCTGAATATATTCAGGAAAAAACGCATACGCCCTTTTTGGCCAACCAAGCAAGCTTGCAAAGGAAATCTGCACTACAATGAAGTCTCACTTCCCCCCGGTCCAAAGGGCCATCTGAAAAAAGTGTAAAATCCAGAAAGGCAGGACAGGCCATGGAGAACTGGGAGCCTTGTTATGCTGATGGGCGGGATGTAAATTGCCAACAGCCACTCGGGAGAAGTGTATGGTGTTTCCTGAAACATCTAAAAAACAAAGCAACAGAGCCTAGGGCACTTCCACTTATGGTCCTATAGCTTAGGGAAATTAAAATCAAAAGACACAGCCACCACAACGGTTGGGACGGCTCTCTTTACAAGAACCTGGTTTACGGTACAAGTTCAATATCGCAGAAAGTGAAAAATGGATAAAGAAGTTGTGGTACTTACGTACAATGCAGTATCACTCAGCAATGAAATCTATGTCATCAAGCCCGTAGCAGCATAATGAGTGGATTCAGGTATGATGATTCTAACTGAAATAAGTCACACAGGAAAAGAAACATCATAAGATATCACTAATACACGGAATGTAAACTTGGCTACACAGGAACTGAATTCCAAAACAGAACAGGGTCTCAAATTTAGAAAACCAACTTATGCTTGCTTAAGGGGAAAGGTGAGTTGGGGTGCTGCATAAAACCAGAGATTGAAATGAGCACAGATAAAGTTCCTTAAGCCAAATATGGAATAGACAAGAGCTACTCCTTGCTCAACGAAATGGACTCAACACCCCATATTAAATGCCTAAGAGTGTACCTGACTAGGAAGTATCTTAAAACCTATGGATTGCTATGTCTCTGGAAGAGAATCAAGTGTGTGTACAGGGGCATAAACGCAGCAGTGATAGGATTGGAGAGGTTCGGTGAGCAAATGAAGACCCTTTGAAGTCATATTGCATGGTACCCATTCCACGGGTCTCAACTCTCCAGGTTTAAGGTATTCTTCCTTCAGCTAAAACATGCATGTGGAACCCAGAGTATGATCAACCGTGTGATCGGGAGACGTGTTCCAATATGTCTCAGTTTTCGTCCCCTGGTACTCGGGTGCAACATTCCAGACGCTTTACTAACACTCTCCCGACTTGGAGAGTCAGTGCCTTTAACCTCCTGTTTGGCCCAGTTTGCAATTTCTGCGGAAGATGAACAGGAATAGGCAGAACCAATGACAGACTAGCTGGAGGTGTCTGGACGGGCAAATTTAACTCTCATTTCCCACCAGGAAGAGGAATTAACCAAAGGCTCAGCGTGCCGTGCCGGAACCAGATTAGGGCCTGAAGCCATCCTGCGGGGTTGCGGCCAGCTCACGAGAAAGCGAGTTGAAGAAAGGAGCTCAGGGGCACTGTAATTCACAAACCTGCAGAGTTATAAATGACAGCTATCGTCCAAAAATATACTGAAGTAAGGCTGCCAAGAGGACTTGAAAGCGGGGCAGAATTGCAGGAAACCGATTTCAGGAGGTAGACTGGAATTGCATTGAAAGCATAGGAAAAGAGGCAGAACGTCCACAATGATGCACTTGGCCAAAAAGGGCGTATGCGTTTTTTCCTGAATATATTCAGGAAAAAACGCATACGCCCTTTTTGGCCAACCAAGCAAGCTTGCAAAGGAAATCTGCACTACAATGAAGTCTCACTTCCCCCCGGTCAAAAGGGCCATCTGAAAAAAGTGTAAAATCCAGAAAGGCAGGACAGGCCATGGAGAACTGGGAGCCTTGTTATGCTGATGGGCGGGATGTAAATTGCCAACAGCCACTCGGGAGAAGTGTATGGTGTTTCCTGAAACATCTAAAAAGCAAAGCAACAGAGCCTAGGGCACTTCCACTTATGGTCCTATAGCTTAGGGAAATTAAAATCAAAAGACACAGCCACCCCAAAGGTTGGGACGGCTCTGTTTACAAGAACCTGGTTTACGGTACAAGTTCAATATCGCAGAAAGTGAAAAATGGATAAAGAAGTTGTGGTACTTACGTACAATGCAATATCACTCAGCAAGGAAATCTATGTCATCAGGCCCATAGCAGCATAATGAGTGGATTCAGGTATGATGATTCTAACTGAAATAAGTCACAAAGAAAAAGAAACATCATAAGATATCACTAATACACGGAATGTAAACTTGGCTACACAGGAACTGAATTACAAAACAGAACAGGGTCTCAAATTTAGAAAACCAACTTATGCTTGCTTAAGGGGAAAGGTGAGTTGGGGTGCTGCATAAAACCAGAGATTGAAATGAGCACAGATAAAGTTCCTTAAGCCAAATATGGAATAGACAAGAGCTACTCCTTGCTCAACGAAATGGACTCAACACCCCATATTAAATGCCTAAGAGTGTACCTGACTAGGAAGTATCTTAAAACCTATAGATTGCTATGTCTCTGAAAGAGAATCAAGCGTGTGTACAGGGGCATAAACGCAGCAGTGATAGGATTGGAGAGGTTCGGTGAGCAAATGAAGACCCTTTGAAGTCATATTGCATGGTACCCATTCCACGGGTCTCAACTCTCCAGGTTTAAGGTATTCTTCCTTCAGCTAAAACATGCATGTGGAACCCAGAGTATGATCAACCGTGTGATCGGGAGACGTGTTCCAATATGTCTCAGTTTTCGTCCCCTGGTACTCGGGTGCAACATTCCAGACGCTTTACTAACACTCTCCCGACTTGGAGAGTCAGTGCCTTTAACCTCCTGTTTGGCCCAGTTTGCAATTTCTGCGGAAGATGAACAGGAATAGGGAGAACCAATGACAGACTAGCTGGAGGTGTCTGGACGGGCAAATTTAACTCTCATTTCCCACCAGGAAGAGGAATTAACCAAAGGCTCAGCGTGCCGTGCCGGAACCAGATTAGGGCCTGAAGCCATCCTGCGGGGTTGCGGCCAGCTCACGAGAAAGCGAGTTGAAGAAAGGAGCTCAGGGGCACTGTAATTCACAAACCTGCAGAGTTATAAATGACAGCTATCGTCCAAAAATATACTGAAGTAAGGCTGCCAAGAGGACTTGAAAGCGGGGCAGAATTGCAGGAAACCGATTTCAGGAGGTAGACTGGAATTGCATTTAAAGCATAGGAAAAGAGGCAGAACGTCCACAATGATGCACTTGGCCAAAAAGGGCGTATGCGTTTTTTCCTGAATATATTCAGGAAAAAACGCATACGCCCTTTTTGGCCAACCAAGCAAGCTTGCAAAGGAAATCTGCACTACAATGAAGTCTCACTTCCCCCCGGTCAAAAGGGCCATCTGAAAAAAGTGTAAAATCCAGAAAGGCAGGACAGGCCATGGAGAACTGGGAGCCTTGTTATGCTGATGGGCGGGATGTAAATTGCCAACAGCCACTCGGGAGAAGTGTATGGTGTTTCCTGAAACATCTAAAAAACAAAGCAACAGAGCCTAGGGCACTTCCACTTATGGTCCTATAGCTTAGGGAAATTAAAATCAAAAGACACAGCCACCCCAAAGGTTGGGACGGCTCTGTTTACAAGAACCTGGTTTACGGTACAAGTTCAATATCTCAGAAAGTGAAAAATGGATAAAGAAGTTGTGGTACTTACGTACAATGCAATATCACTCAGCAATGAAATCTATGTCATCAGGCCAGTAGCAGCATAATGAGTGGATTCAGGTACGATGATTCTAACTGAAATAAGTCACACAGAAAATGAAACATCATAAGATATCACTAATAGACGGAATGTAAACTTGGCTACACAGGAACTGAATTACAAAACAGAACAGGGTCTCAAATTTAGAAAACCAACTTATGCTTGCTTAAGGGGAAAGGTGAGTTGGGGTGCTGCATAAAACCAGAGATTGAAATGAGCACAGATAAAGTTCCTTAAGCCAAATATGGAATAGACAAGAGCTACTCCTTGCTCAACGAAATGGACTCAACACCCCATATTAAATGCCTAAGAGTGTACCTGACTAGGAAGTATCTTAAAACCTATGGATTGCTATGTCTCTGAAAGAGAATCAAGTGTGTGTACAGGGGCATAAACGCAGCAGTGATAGGATTGGAGAGGTTCGGTGAGCAAATGAAGACCCTTTGAAGTCATATTGCATGGTACCCATTCCACGGGTCTCAACTCTCCAGGTTTAAGGTATTCTTCCTTCAGCTAAAACATGCATGTGGAACCAAGAGTATGATCAACCGTGTGATCGGGAGACGTGTTCCAATATGTCTTAGTTTTCGTCCCCTGGTACTCGGGTGCAACATTCCAGACGCTTTACTAACACTCTCCCGACTTGGAGAGTCAGTGCCTTTAACCTCCTGTTTGGCCCAGTTTGCAATTTCTGCGGAAGATGAACAGGAATAGGCAGAACCAATGACAGACTAGCTGGAGGTGTCTGGACGGGCAAATTTAACTCTCATTTCCCACCAGGAAGAGGAATTAACCAAAGGCTCAGCGTGCCGTGCCGGAACCAGATTAGGGCCTGAAGCCATCCTGCGGGGTTGCGGCCAGCTCACGAGAAAGCGAGTTGAAGAAAGGAGCTCAGGGGCACTGTAATTCACAAACCTGCAGAGTTATAAATGACAGCTATCGTCCAAAAATATACTGAAGTAAGGCTGCCAAGAGGACTTGAAAGCGGGGCAGAATTACAGGAAACCGATTTCAGGAGGTAGACTGGAATTGCATTTAAAGCATAGGAAAAGAGGCAGAACGTCCACAATGATGCACTTGGCCAAAAAGGGCGTATGCGTTTTTTCCTGAATATATTCAGGAAAAAACGCATACGCCCTTTTTGGCCAACCAAGCAAGGTGGCAAAGGAAATCTGCACTACAGTGAAGTCTCACTTCCCCCCGGTCAAAAGGGCCATCTGAAAAAAGTGTAAAATCCAGAAAGGCAGGACAGGCCATGGAGAACTGGGAGCCTTGTTATGCTGATGGGCGGGATGTAAATTGCCAACAGCCACTCGGGAGAAGTGTATGGTGTTTCCTGAAACATCTAAAAAACAAAGCAACAGAGCCTAGGGCACTTCCACTTATGGTCCTATAGCTTAGGGAAATTAAAATCAAAAGACACAGCCACCCCAAAGGTTGGGACGGCTCTGTTTACAAGAACCTGGTTTACGGTACAAGTTCAATATCGCAGAAAGTGAAAAATGGATAAAGAAGTTGTGGTACTTACGTACAATGCAATATCACTCAGCAAGGAAATCTATGTCATCAGGCCCATAGCAGCATAATGAGTGGATTCAGGTATGATGATTCTAACTGAAATAAGTCACAAAGAAAAAGAAACATCATAAGATATCACTAATACACGGAATGTAAACTTGGCTACACAGGAACTGAATTACAAAACAGAACAGGGTCTCAAATTTAGAAAACCAACTTATGCTTGCTTAAGGGGAAAGGTGAGTTGGGGTGCTGCATAAAACCAGAGTTTGAAATGAGCACAGATAAAGTTCCTTAAGCCAAATATGGAATAGACAAGAGCTACTCCTTGCTCAACGAAATGGACTCAACACCCCATATTAAATGCCTAAGAGTGTACCTGACTAGGAAGTATCTTAAAACCTATAGATTGCTATGTCTCTGAAAGAGAATCAAGCGTGTGTACAGGGGCATAAACGCAGCAGTGATAGGATTGGAGAGGTTCGGTGAGCAAATGAAGACCCTTTGAAGTCATATTGCATGGTACCCATTCCACGGGTCTCAACTCTCCAGGTTTAAGGTATTCTTCCTTCAGCTAAAACATGCATGTGGAACCCAGAGTATGATCAACCGTGTGATCGGGAGACGTGTTCCAATATGTCTCAGTTTTCGTCCCCTGGTACTCGGGTGCAACATTCCAGACGCTTTACTAACACTCTCCCGACTTGGAGAGTCAGTGCCTTTAACCTCCTGTTTGGCCCAGTTTGCAATTTCTGCGGAAGATGAACAGGAATAGGGAGAACCAATGACAGACTAGCTGGAGGTGTCTGGACGGGCAAATTTAACTCTCATTTCCCACCAGGAAGAGGAATTAACCAAAGGCTCAGCGTGCCGTGCCGGAACCAGATTAGGGCCTGAAGCCATCCTGCGGGGTTGCGGCCAGCTCACGAGAAAGCGAGTTGAAGAAAGGAGCTCAGGGGCACTGTAATTCACAAACCTGCAGAGTTATAAATGACAGCTATCGTCCAAAAATATACTGAAGTAAGGCTGCCAAGAGGACTTGAAAGCGGGGCAGAATTGCAGGAAACCGATTTCAGGAGGTAGACTGGAATTGCATTTAAAGCATAGGAAAAGAGGCAGAACGTCCACAATGATGCACTTGGCCAAAAAGGGCGTATGCGTTTTTTCCTGAATATATTCAGGAAAAAACGCATACGCCCTTTTTGGCCAACCAAGCAAGCTTGCAAAGGAAATCTGCACTACAATGAAGTCTCACTTCCCCCCGGTCAAAAGGGCCATCTGAAAAAAGTGTAAAATCCAGAAAGGCAGGACAGGCCATGGAGAACTGGGAGCCTTGTTATGCTGATGGGCGGGATGTAAATTGCCAACAGCCACTCGGGAGAAGTGTATGGTGTTTCCTGAAACATCTAAAAAACAAAGCAACAGAGCCTAGGGCACTTCCACTTATGGTCCTATAGCTTAGGGAAATTAAAATCAAAAGACACAGCCACCCCAAAGGTTGGGACGGCTCTGTTTACAAGAACCTGGTTTACGGTACAAGTTCAATATCTCAGAAAGTGAAAAATGGATAAAGAAGTTGTGGTACTTACGTACAATGCAATATCACTCAGCAATGAAATCTATGTCATCAGGCCAGTAGCAGCATAATGAGTGGATTCAGGTACGATGATTCTAACTGAAATAAGTCACACAGAAAATGAAACATCATAAGATATCACTAATAGACGGAATGTAAACTTGGCTACACAGGAACTGAATTACAAAACAGAACAGGGTCTCAAATTTAGAAAACCAACTTATGCTTGCTTAAGGGGAAAGGTGAGTTGGGGTGCTGCATAAAACCAGAGATTGAAATGAGCACAGATAAAGTTCCTTAAGCCAAATATGGAATAGACAAGAGCTACTCCTTGCTCAACGAAATGGACTCAACACCCCATATTAAATGCCTAAGAGTGTACCTGACTAGGAAGTATCTTAAAACCTATGGATTGCTATGTCTCTGAAAGAGAATCAAGTGTGTGTACAGGGGCATAAACGCAGCAGTGATAGGATTGGAGAGGTTCGGTGAGCAAATGAAGACCCTTTGAAGTCATATTGCATGGTACCCATTCCACGGGTCTCAACTCTCCAGGTTTAAGGTATTCTTCCTTCAGCTAAAACATGCATGTGGAACCAAGAGTATGATCAACCGTGTGATCGGGAGACGTGTTCCAATATGTCTTAGTTTTCGTCCCCTGGTACTCGGGTGCAACATTCCAGACGCTTTACTAACACTCTCCCGACTTGGAGAGTCAGTGCCTTTAACCTCCTGTTTGGCCCAGTTTGCAATTTCTGCGGAAGATGAACAGGAATAGGCAGAACCAATGACAGACTAGCTGGAGGTGTCTGGACGGGCAAATTTAACTCTCATTTCCCACCAGGAAGAGGAATTAACCAAAGGCTCAGCGTGCCGTGCCGGAACCAGATTAGGGCCTGAAGCCATCCTGCGGGGTTGCGGCCAGCTCACGAGAAAGCGAGTTGAAGAAAGGAGCTCAGGGGCACTGTAATTCACAAACCTGCAGAGTTATAAATGACAGCTATCGTCCAAAAATATACTGAAGTAAGGCTGCCAAGAGGACTTGAAAGCGGGGCAGAATTACAGGAAACCGATTTCAGGAGGTAGACTGGAATTGCATTTAAAGCATAGGAAAAGAGGCAGAACGTCCACAATGATGCACTTGGCCAAAAAGGGCGTATGCGTTTTTTCCTGAATATATTCAGGAAAAAACGCATACGCCCTTTTTGGCCAACCAAGCAAGGTGGCAAAGGAAATCTGCACTACAGTGAAGTCTCACTTCCCCCCGGTCAAAAGGGCCATCTGAAAAAAGTGTAAAATCCAGAAAGGCAGGACAGGCCATGGAGAACTGGGAGCCTTGTTATGCTGATGGGCGGGATGTAAATTGCCAACAGCCACTCGGGAGAAGTGTATGGTGTTTCCTGAAACATCTAAAAAACAAAGCAACAGAGCCTAGGGCACTTCCACTTATGGTCCTATAGCTTAGGGAAATTAAAATCAAAAGACACAGCCACCCCAAAGGTTGGGACGGCTCTGTTTACAAGAACCTGGTTTACGGTACAAGTTCAATATCGCAGAAAGTGAAAAATGGATAAAGAAGTTGTGGTACTTACGTACAATGCAGTATCACTCAGCAATGAAATCTATGTCATCAGGCCCGTAGCAGCATAATGAGTGGATTCAGGTACGATGATTCTAACTGAAATAAGTCACACAGGAAAAGAAACATCATAAGATATCACTAATACACGGAATGTAAACTTGGCTACACAGGAACTGAATTACAAAACAGAACAGGGTCTCAAATTTAGAAACCCAACTTATGCTTGCTTAAGGGGAAAGGTGAGTTGGGGTGCTGCATAAAACCAGAGATTGAAATGAGCACAGATAAAGTTCCTTAAGCCAAATATGGAATAGACAAGAGCTACTCCTTGCTCAACGAAATGGACTCAACACCCCATATTAAATGCCTAAGAGTGTACCTGACTAGGAAGTATCTTAAAACCTATGGATTGCTATGTCTCTGAAAGAGAATCAAGTGTGTGTACAGGGGCATAAACGCAGCAGTGATAGGATTGGAGAGGTTCGGTGAGCAAATGAAGACCCTTTGAAGTCATATTGCATGGTACCCATTCCACGGGTCTCAACTCTCCAGGTTTAAGGTATTCTTCCTTCAGCTAAAACATGCATGTGGAACCCAGAGTATGATCAACCGTGTGATCGGGAGACGTGTTCCAATATGTCTCAGTTTTCGTCCCCTGGTACTCGGGTGCAACATTCCAGACGCTTTACTAACACTCTCCCGACTTGGAGAGTCAGTGCCTTTAACCTCCTGTTTGGCCCAGTTTGCAATTTCTGCGGAAGATGAACAGGAATAGGGAGAACCAATGACAGACTAGCTGGAGGTGTGTGGACGGGCAAATTTAACTCTCATTTCCCACCAGGAAGAGGAATTAACCAAAGGCTCAGCGTGCCGTGCCGGAACCAGATTACGGCCTGAAGCCATCCTGCGGTGTTGCGGCCAGCTCACGAGAAAGCGAGTTGAAGAAAGGAGCTCAGGGGCACTGTAATTCACAAACCTGCAGAGTTATAAATGACAGCTATCGTCCAAAAATATACTGAAGTAAGGCTGCCAAGAGGACTTGAAAGCGGGGCAGAATTGCAGGAAACCGATTTCAGGAGGTAGACTGGAATTGCATTTAAAGCATAGGAAAAGAGGCAGAACGTCCACAATGATGCACTTGGCCAAAAAGGGCGTATGCGTTTTTTCCTGAATATATTCAGGAAAAAACGCATACGCCCTTTTTGGCCAACCAAGCAAGCTTGCAAAGGAAATCTGCACTACAATGAAGTCTCACTTCCCCCCGGTCAAAAGGGCCATCTGAAAAAAGTGTAAAATCCAGAAAGGCAGGACAGGCCATGGAGAACTGGGAGCCTTGTTATGCTGATGGGCGGGATGTAAATTGCCAACAGCCACTCGGGAGAAGTGTATGGTGTTTCCTGAAACAGCTAAAAAACAAAGCAACAGAGCCTAGGGCACTTCCACTTATGGTCCTATAGCTTAGGGAAATTAAAATCAAAAAGACACAGCCACCCCAACGGTTGGGACGGCTCTCTTTACAAGAACCTGGTTTACGGTACAAGTTCAATATCGCAGAAAGTGAAAAATGGATAAAGAAGTTGTGGTACTTACGTACAATGCAGTATCACTCAGCAATGAAATCTATGTCATCAAGCCCGTAGCAGCATAATGAGTGGATTCAGGTATGATGATTCTAACTGAAATAAGTCACACAGGAAAAGAAACATCATAAGATATCACTAATAGACGGAATGTAAACTTGGCTACACAGGAACTGAATTACAAAACAGAACAGGGTCTCAAATTTAGAAAACCAACTTATGCTTGCTTAAGGGGAAAGGTGAGTTGGGGTGCTGCATAAAACCAGAGATTGAAATGAGCACAGATAAAGTTCCTTAAGCCAAATATGGAATAGACAAGAGCTACTCCTTGCTCAACGAAATGGACTCAACACCCCATATTAAATGCCTAAGAGTGTACCTGACTAGGAAGTATCTTAAAACCTATGGATTGCTATGTCTCTGAAAGAGAATCAAGTGTGTGTACAGGGGCATAAACGCAGCAGTGATAGGATTGGAGAGGTTCGGTGAGCAAATGAAGACCCTTTGAAGTCATATTGCATGGTACCCATTCCACGGGTCTCAACTCTCCAGGTTTAAGGTATTCTTCCTTCAGCTAAAACATGCATGTGGAACCCAGAGTATGATCAACCGTGTGATCGGGAGACGTGTTCCAATATGTCTCAGTTTTCGTCCCCTGGTACTCGGGTGCAACATTCCAGACGCTTTACTAACACTCTCCCGACTTGGAGAGTCAGTGCCTTTAACCTCCTGTTTGGCCCAGTTTGCAATTTCTGCGGAAGATGAACAGGAATAGGGAGAACCAATGACAGACTACCTGGAGGTGTCTGGACGGGCAAATTTAACTCTCATTTCCCACCAGGAAGAGGAATTAACCAAAGGCTCAGCGTGCCGTGCCGGAACCAGATTAGGGCCTGAAGCCATCCTGCGGGGTTGCGGCCAGCTCACGAGAAAGCGAGTTGAAGAAAGGAGCTCAGGGGCACTGTAATTCACAAACCTGCAGAGTTATAAATGACAGCTATCGTCCAAAAATATACTGAAGTAAGGCTGCCAAGAGGACTTGAAAGCGGGGCAGAATTGCAGGAAACCGATTTCAGGAGGTAGACTGGAATTGCATTTAAAGCATAGGAAAAGAGGCAGAACGTCCACAATGATGCACTTGGCCAAAAAGGGCGTATGCGTTTTTTCCTGAATATATTCAGGAAAAAACGCATACGCCCTTTTTGGCCAACCAAGCAAGCTTGCAAAGGAAATCTGCACTACAATGAAGTCTCACTTCCCCCCGGTCAAAAGGGCCATCTGAAAAAAGTGTAAAATCCAGAAAGGCAGGACAGGCCATGGAGAACTGGGAGCCTTGTTATGCTGATGGGCGGGATGTAAATTGCCAACAGCCACTCGGGAGAAGTGTATGGTGTTTCCTGAAACATCTAAAAAACAAAGCAACAGAGCCTAGGGCACTTCCACTTATGGTCCTATAGCTTAGGGAAATTAAAATCAAAAGACACAGCCACCCCAAAGGTTGGGACGGCTCTGTTTACAAGAACCTGGTTTACGGTACAAGTTCAATATCTCAGAAAGTGAAAAATGGATAAAGAAGTTGTGGTACTTACGTACAATGCAATATCACTCAGCAATGAAATCTATGTCATCAGGCCAGTAGCAGCATAATGAGTGGATTCAGGTACGATGATTCTAACTGAAATAAGTCACACAGAAAATGAAACATCATAAGATATCACTAATAGACGGAATGTAAACTTGGCTACACAGGAACTGAATTACAAAACAGAACAGGGTCTCAAATTTAGAAAACCAACTTATGCTTGCTTAAGGGGAAAGGTGAGTTGGGGTGCTGCATAAAACCAGAGATTGAAATGAGCACAGATAAAGTTCCTTAAGCCAAATATGGAATAGACAAGAGCTACTCCTTGCTCAACGAAATGGACTCAACACCCCATATTAAATGCCTAAGAGTGTACCTGACTAGGAAGTATCTTAAAACCTATGGATTGCTATGTCTCTGAAAGAGAATCAAGTGTGTGTACAGGGGCATAAACGCAGCAGTGATAGGATTGGAGAGGTTCGGTGAGCAAATGAAGACCCTTTGAAGTCATATTGCATGGTACCCATTCCACGGGTCTCAACTCTCCAGGTTTAAGGTATTCTTCCTTCAGCTAAAACATGCATGTGGAACCAAGAGTATGATCAACCGTGTGATCGGGAGACGTGTTCCAATATGTCTTAGTTTTCGTCCCCTGGTACTCGGGTGCAACATTCCAGACGCTTTACTAACACTCTCCCGACTTGGAGAGTCAGTGCCTTTAACCTCCTGTTTGGCCCAGTTTGCAATTTCTGCGGAAGATGAACAGGAATAGGCAGAACCAATGACAGACTAGCTGGAGGTGTCTGGACGGGCAAATTTAACTCTCATTTCCCACCAGGAAGAGGAATTAACCAAAGGCACAGCGTGCCGTGCCGGAACCAGATTAGGGCCTGAAGCCATCCTGCGGGGTTGCGGCCAGCTCACGAGAAAGCGAGTTGAAGAAAGGAGCTCAGGGGCACTGTAATTCACAAACCTGCAGAGTTATAAATGACAGCTATCGTCCAAAAATATACTGAAGTAAGGCTGCCAAGAGGACTTGAAAGCGGGGCAGAATTACAGGAAACCGATTTCAGGAGGTAGACTGGAATTGCATTTAAAGCATAGGAAAAGAGGCAGAACGTCCACAATGATGCACTTGGCCAAAAAGGGCGTATGCGTTTTTTCCTGAATATATTCAGGAAAAAACGCATACGCCCTTTTTGGCCAACCAAGCAAGGTGGCAAAGGAAATCTGCACTACAGTGAAGTCTCACTTCCCCCCGGTCAAAAGGGCCATCTGAAAAAAGTGTAAAATCCAGAAAGGCAGGACAGGCCATGGAGAACTGGGAGTCTTGTTATGCTGATGGGCGGGATGTAAATTGCCAACAGCCACTCGGGAGAAGTGTATGGTGTTTCCTGAAACATCTAAAAAACAAAGCAACAGAGCCTAGGGCACTTCCACTTATGGTCCTATAGCTTAGGGAAATTAAAATCAAAAGACACAGCCACCCCAAAGGTTGGGACGGCTCTGTTTACAAGAACCTGGTTTACGGTACAAGTTCAATATCGCAGAAAGTGAAAAATGGATAAAGAAGTTGTGGTACTTACGTACAATGCAGTATCACTCAGCAATGAAATCTATGTCATCAGGCCCGTAGCAGCATAATGAGTGGATTCAGGTACGATGATTCTAACTGAAATAAGTCACACAGGAAAAGAAACATCATAAGATATCACTAATACACGGAATGTAAACTTGGCTACACAGGAACTGAATTACAAAACAGAACAGGGTCTCAAATTTAGAAACCCAACTTATGCTTGCTTAAGGGGAAAGGTGAGTTGGGGTGCTGCATAAAACCAGAGATTGAAATGAGCACAGATAAAGTTCCTTAAGCCAAATATGGAATAGACAAGAGCTACTCCTTGCTCAACGAAATGGACTCAACACCCCATATTAAATGCCTAAGAGTGTACCTGACTAGGAAGTATCTTAAAACCTATGGATTGCTATGTCTCTGAAAGAGAATCAAGTGTGTGTACAGGGGCATAAACGCAGCAGTGATAGGATTGGAGAGGTTCGGTGAGCAAATGAAGACCCTTTGAAGTCATATTGCATGGTACCCATTCCACGGGTCTCAACTCTCCAGGTTTAAGGTATTCTTCCTTCAGCTAAAACATGCATGTGGAACCCAGAGTATGATCAACCGTGTGATCGGGAGACGTGTTCCAATATGTCTCAGTTTTCGTCCCCTGGTACTCGGGTGCAACATTCCAGACGCTTTACTAACACTCTCCCGACTTGGAGAGTCAGTGCCTTTAACCTCCTGTTTGGCCCAGTTTGCAATTTCTGCGGAAGATGAACAGGAATAGGGAGAACCAATGACAGACTAGCTGGAGGTGTGTGGACGGGCAAATTTAACTCTCATTTCCCACCAGGAAGAGGAATTAACCAAAGGCTCAGCGTGCCGTGCCGGAACCAGATTACGGCCTGAAGCCATCCTGCGGTGTTGCGGCCAGCTCACGAGAAAGCGACTTGAAGAAAGGAGCTCAGGGGCACTGTAATTCACAAACCTGCAGAGTTATAAATGACAGCTATCGTCCAAAAATATACTGAAGTAAGGCTGCCAAGAGGACTTGAAAGCGGGGCAGAATTGCAGGAAACCGATTTCAGGAGGTAGACTGGAATTGCATTTAAAGCATAGGAAAAGAGGCAGAACGTCCACAATGATGCACTTGGCCAAAAAGGGCGTATGCGTTTTTTCCTGAATATATTCAGGAAAAAACGCATACGCCCTTTTTGGCCAACCAAGCAAGCTTGCAAAGGAAATCTGCACTACAATGAAGTCTCACTTCCCCCCGGTCAAAAGGGCCATCTGAAAAAAGTGTAAAATCCAGAAAGGCAGGACAGGCCATGGAGAACTGGGAGCCTTGTTATGCTGATGGGCGGGATGTAAATTGCCAACAGCCACTCGGGAGAAGTGTATGGTGTTTCCTGAAACAGCTAAAAAACAAAGCAACAGAGCCTAGGGCACTTCCACTTATGGTCCTATAGCTTAGGGAAATTAAAATCAAAAAGACACAGCCACCCCAACGGTTGGGACGGCTCTCTTTACAAGAACCTGGTTTACGGTACAAGTTCAATATCGCAGAAAGTGAAAAATGGATAAAGAAGTTGTGGTACTTACGTACAATGCAGTATCACTCAGCAATGAAATCTATGTCATCAAGCCCGTAGCAGCATAATGAGTGGATTCAGGTATGATGATTCTAACTGAAATAAGTCACACAGGAAAAGAAACATCATAAGATATCACTAATAGACGGAATGTAAACTTGGCTACACAGGAACTGAATTACAAAACAGAACAGGGTCTCAAATTTAGAAAACCAACTTATGCTTGCTTAAGGGGAAAGGTGAGTTGGGGTGCTGCATAAAACCAGAGATTGAAATGAGCACAGATAAAGTTCCTTAAGCCAAATATGGAATAGACAAGAGCTACTCCTTGCTCAACGAAATGGACTCAACACCCCATATTAAATGCCTAAGAGTGTACCTGACTAGGAAGTATCTTAAAACCTATGGATTGCTATGTCTCTGAAAGAGAATCAAGTGTGTGTACAGGGGCATAAACGCAGCAGTGATAGGATTGGAGAGGTTCGGTGAGCAAATGAAGACCCTTTGAAGTCATATTGCATGGTACCCATTCCACGGGTCTCAACTCTCCAGGTTTAAGGTATTCTTCCTTCAGCTAAAACATGCATGTGGAACCCAGAGTATGATCAACCGTGTGATCGGGAGACGTGTTCCAATATGTCTCAGTTTTCGTCCCCTGGTACTCGGGTGCAACATTCCAGACGCTTTACTAACACTCTCCCGACTTGGAGAGTCAGTGCCTTTAACCTCCTGTTTGGCCCAGTTTGCAATTTCTGCGGAAGATGAACAGGAATAGGGAGAACCAATGACAGACTAGCTGGAGGTGTCTGGACGGGCAAATTTAACTCTCATTTCCCACCAGGAAGAGGAATTAACCAAAGGCTCAGCGTGCCGTGCCGGAACCAGATTAGGGCCTGAAGCCATCCTGCGGGGTTGCGGCCAGCTCACGAGAAAGCGAGTTGAAGAAAGGAGCTCAGGGGCACTGTAATTCACAAACCTGCAGAGTTATAAATGACAGCTATCGTCCAAAAATATACTGAAGTAAGGCTGCCAAGAGGACTTGAAAGCGGGGCAGAATTGCAGGAAACCGATTTCAGGAGGTAGACTGGAATTGCATTTAAAGCATAGGAAAAGAGGCAGAACGTCCACAATGATGCACTTGGCCAAAAAGGGCGTATGCGTTTTTTCCTGAATATATTCAGGAAAAAACGCATACGCCCTTTTTGGCCAACCAAGCAAGCTTGCAAAGGAAATCTGCACTACAATGAAGTCTCACTTCCCCCCGGTCAAAAGGGCCATCTGAAAAAAGTGTAAAATCCAGAAAGGCAGGACAGGCCATGGAGAACTGGGAGCCTTGTTATGCTGATGGGCGGGATGTAAATTGCCAACAGCCACTCGGGAGAAGTGTATGGTGTTTCCTGAAACATCTAAAAAACAAAGCAACAGAGCCTAGGGCACTTCCACTTATGGTCCTATAGCTTAGGGAAATTAAAATCAAAAGACACAGCCACCCCAAAGGTTGGGACGGCTCTGTTTACAAGAACCTGGTTTACGGTACAAGTTCAGTATCGCAGAAAGTGAAAAATGGATAAAGAAGTTGTGGTACTTACGTACAATGCAGTATCACTCAGCAATGAAATCTATGTCATCAGGCCCGTAGCAGCATAATGAGTGGATTCAGGTACGATGATTCTAACTGAAATAAGTCACACAGGAAAAGAAACATCATAAGATATCACTAATACACGGAATGTAAACTTGGCTACACAGGAACTGAATTACAAAACAGAACAGGGTCTCAAATTTAGAAACCCAACTTATGCTTGCTTAAGGGGAAAGGTGAGTTGGGGTGCTGCATAAAACCAGAGATTGAAATGAGCACAGATAAAGTTCCTTAAGCCAAATATGGAATAGACAAGAGCTACTCCTTGCTCAACGAAATGGACTCAACACCCCATATTAAATGCCTAAGAGTGTACCTGACTAGGAAGTATCTTAAAACCTATGGATTGCTATGTCTCTGAAAGAGAATCAAGTGTCTGTACAGGGGCATAAACGCAGCAGTGATAGGATTGGAGAGGTTCGGTGAGCAAATGAAGACCCTTTGAAGTCATATTGCATGGTACCCATTCCACGAGTCTCAACTCTCCAGGTTTAAGGTATTCTTCCTTCAGCTAAAACATGCATGTGGAACCCAGAGTATGATCAACCGTGTGATCGGGAGACGTGTTCCAATATGTCTCAGTTTTCGTCCCCTGGTACTCGGGTGCAACATTCCAGACGCTTTACTAACACTCTCCCGACTTGGAGAGTCAGTGCCTTTAACCTCCTGTTTGGCCCAGTTTGCAATTTCTGCGGAAGATGAACAGGAATAGGGAGAACCAATGACAGACTAGCTGGAGGTGTCTGGACGGGCAAATTTAACTCTCATTTCCCACCAGGAAGAGGAATTAACCAAAGGCTCAGCGTGCCGTGCCGGAACCAGATTAGGGCCTGAAGCCATCCTGCGGTGTTGCGGCCAGCTCACGAGAAAGCGAGTTGAAGAAAGGAGCTCAGGGGCACTGTAATTCACAAACCTGCAGAGTTATAAATGACAGCTATCGTCCAAAAATATACTGAAGTAAGGCTGCCAAGAGGACTTGAAAGCGGGGCAGAATTGCAGGAAACCGATTTCAGGAGGTAGACTGGAATTGCATTGAAAGCATAGGAAAAGAGGCAGAACGTCCACAATGATGCACTTGGCCAAAAAGGGCGTATGCGTTTTTTCCTGAATATATTCAGGAAAAAACGCATACGCCCTTTTTGGCCAACCAAGCAAGCTTGCAAAGGAAATCTGCACTACAGTGAAGTCTCACTTCCCCCCGGTCAAAAGGGCCATCTGAAAAAAGTGTAAAATCCAGAAAGGCAGGACAGGCCATGGAGAACTGGGAGCCTTGTTATGCTGATGGGCGGGATGTAAATTGCCAACAGCCACTCGGGAGAAGTGTATGGTGTTTCCTGAAACATCTAAAAAACAAAGCAACAGAGCCTAGGGCACTTCCACTTATGGTCCTATAGCTTAGGGAAATTAAAATCAAAAGACACAGCCACCCCAAAGGTTGGGACGGCTCTGTTTACAAGAACCTGGTTTACGGTACAAGTTCAGTATCGCAGAAAGTGAAAACTGGATAAAGAAGTTGTGGTACTTACGTACAATGCAGTATCACTCAGCGCTGAAATCTGTCATCAGGCCCGTAGCAGCATAATGAGTGGATTCAGGTACGATGATTCTAACTGAAATAAGTCACACAGGAAAAGAAACATCATAAGATATCACTAATACACGGAATGTAAACTTGGCTACACAGGAACTGAATTACAAAACAGAACAGGGTCTCAAATTTAGAAACCCAACTTATGCTTGCTTAAGGGGAAAGGTGAGTTGGGGTGCTGCATAAAACCAGAGATTGAAATGAGCACAGATAAAGTTCCTTAAGCCAAATATGGAATAGACAAGAGCTACTCCTTGCTCAACGAAATGGACTCAACACCCCATATTAAATGCCTAAGAGTGTACCTGACTAGGAAGTATCTTAAAACCTATGGATTGCTATGTCTCTGAAAGAGAATCAAGTGTGTGTACAGGGGCATAAACGCAGCAGTGATAGGATTGGAGAGGTTCGGTGAGCAAATGAAGACCCTTTGAAGTCATATTGCATGGTACCCATTCCACGGGTCTCAACTCTCCAGGTTTAAGGTATTCTTCCTTCAGCTAAAACATGCATGTGGAACCCAGAGTATGATCAACCGTGTGATCGGGAGACGTGTTCCAATATGTCTCAGTTTTCGTCCCCTGGTACTCGGGTGCAACATTCCAGACGCTTTACTAACACTCTCCCGACTTGGAGAGTCAGTGCCTTTAACCTCCTGTTTGGCCCAGTTTGCAATTTCTGCGGAAGATGAACAGGAATAGGGAGAACCAATGACAGACTAGCTGGAGGTGTGTGGACGGGCAAATTTAACTCTCATTTCCCACCAGGAAGAGGAATTAACCAAAGGCTCAGCGTGCCGTGCCGGAACCAGATTAGGGCCTGAAGCCATCCTGCGGGGTTGCGGCCAGCTCACGAGAAAGCGACTTGAAGAAAGGAGCTCAGGGGCACTGTAATTCACAAACCTGCAGAGTTATAAATGACAGCTATCGTCCAAAAATATACTGAAGTAAGGCTGCCAAGAGGACTTGAAAGCGGGGCAGAATTGCAGGAAACCGATTTCAGGAGGTAGACTGGAATTGCATTTAAAGCATAGGAAAAGAGGCAGAACGTCCACAATGATGCACTTGGCCAAAAAGGGCGTATGCGTTTTTTCGTGAATATATTCAGGAAAAAACGCATACGCCCTTTTTGGCCAACCAAGCAAGCTTGCAAAGGAAATCTGCACTACAATGAAGTCTCACTTCCCCCCGGTCAAAAGGGCCATCTGAAAAAAGTGTAAAATCCAGAAAGGCAGGACAGGCCATGGAGAACTGGGAGCCTTGTTATGCTGATGGGCGGGATGTAAATTGCCAACAGCCACTCGGGAGAAGTGTATGGTGGTTCCTGAAACATCTAAAAAACAAAGCAACAGAGCCTAGGGCACTTCCACTTATGGTCCTATAGCTTAGGGAAATTAAAATCAAAAGACACAGCCACCCCAAAGGTTGGGACGGCTCTGTTTACAAGAACCTGGTTTACGGTACAAGTTCAGTATCGCAGAAAGTGAAAAATGGATAAAGAAGTTGTGGTACTTACGTACAATGCAGTATCACTCAGCAATGAAATCTATGTCATCAGGCCCGTAGCAGCATAATGAGTGGATTCAGGTACGATGATTCTAACTGAAATAAGTCACACAGGAAAAGAAACATCATAAGATATCACTAATACACGGAATGTAAACTTGGCTACACAGGAACTGAATTACAAAACAGAACAGGGTCTCAAATTTAGAAACCCAACTTATGCTTGCTTAAGGGGAAAGTTGAGTTGGGGTGCTGCATAAAACCAGAGATTGAAATGAGCACAGATAAAGTTCCTTAAGCCAAATATGGAATAGACAAGAGCTACTCCTTGCTCAACGAAATGGACTCAACACCCCATATTAAATGCCTAAGAGTGTACCTGACTAGGAAGTATCTTAAAACCTATGGATTGCTATGTCTCTGAAAGAGAATCAAGTGTGTGTACAGGGGCATAAACGCAGCAGTGATAGGATTGGAGAGGTTCGGTGAGCAAATGAAGACCCTTTGAAGTCATATTGCATGGTACCCATTCCACGGGTCTCAACTCTCCAGGTTTAAGGTATTCTTCCTTCAGCTAAAACATGCATGTGGAACCCAGAGTATGATCAACCGTGTGATCGGGAGACGTGTTCCAATATGTCTCAGTTTTCGTCCCCTGGTACTCGGGTGCAACATTCCAGACGCTTTACTAACACTCTCCCGACTTGGAGAGTCAGTGCCTTTAACCTCCTGTTTGGCCCAGTTTGCAATTTCTGCGGAAGATGAACAGGAATAGGGAGAACCAATGACAGACTAGCTGGAGGTGTCTGGACGGGCAAATTTAACTCTCATTTCCCACCAGGAAGAGGAATTAACCAAAGGCTCAGCGTGCCGTGCCGCAACCAGATTAGGGCCTGAAGCCATCCTGCGGGGTTGCAGCCAGCTCACGAGAAAGCGAGTTGAAGAAAGGAGCTCAGGGGCACTGTAATTCACAAACCTGCAGAGTTATAAATGACAGCTATCGTCCAAAAATATACTGAAGTAAGGCTGCCAAGAGGACTTGAAAGCGGGGCAGAATTGCAGGAAACCGATTTCAGGAGGTAGACTGGAATTGCATTTAAAGCATAGGAAAAGAGGCAGAACGTCCACAATGATGCACTTGGCCAAAAAGGGCGTATGCGTTTTTTCCTGAATATATTCAGGAAAAAACGCATACGCCCTTTTTGGCCAACCAAGCAAGCTTGCAAAGGAAATCTGCACTACAGTGAAGTCTCACTTCCCCCCGGTCAAAAGGGCCATCTGAAAAAAGTGTAAAATCCAGAAAGGCAGGACAGGCCATGGAGAACTGGGAGCCTTGTTATGCTGATGGGCGGGATGTAAATTGCCAACAGCCACTCGGGAGAAGTGTATGGTGTTTCCTGAAACATCTAAAAAACAAAGCAACAGAGCCTAGGGCACTTCCACTTATGGTCCTATAGCTTAGGGAAATTAAAATCAAAAGACACAGCCACCCCAAAGGTTGGGACGGCTCTGTTTACAAGAACCTGGTTTACGGTACAAGTTCAGTATCGCAGAAAGTGAAAACTGGATAAAGAAGTTGTGGTACTTACGTACAATGCAGTATCACTCAGCGCTGAAATCTGTCATCAGGCCCGTAGCAGCATAATGAGTGGATTCAGGTACGATGATTCTAACTGAAATAAGTCACACAGGAAAAGAAACATCATAAGATATCACTAATACACGGAATGTAAACTTGGCTACACAGGAACTGAATTACAAAACAGAACAGGGTCTCAAATTTAGAAACCCAACTTATGCTTGCTTAAGGGGAAAGGTGAGTTGGGGTGCTGCATAAAACCAGAGATTGAAATGAGCACAGATAAAGTTCCTTAAGCCAAATATGGAATAGACAAGAGCTACTCCTTGCTCAACGAAATGGACTCAACACCCCATATTAAATGCCTAAGAGTGTACCTGACTAGGAAGTATCTTAAAACCTATGGATTGCTATGTCTCTGAAAGAGAATCAAGTGTGTGTACAGGGGCATAAACGCAGCAGTGATAGGATTGGAGAGGTTCGGTGAGCAAATGAAGACCCTTTGAAGTCATATTGCATGGTACCCATTCCACGGGTCTCAACTCTCCAGGTTTAAGGTATTCTTCCTTCAGCTAAAACATGCATGTGGAACCCAGAGTATGATCAACCGTGTGATCGGGAGACGTGTTCCAATATGTCTCAGTTTTCGTCCCCTGGTACTCGGGTGCAACATTCCAGACGCTTTACTAACACTCTCCCGACTTGGAGAGTCAGTGCCTTTAACCTCCTGTTTGGCCCAGTTTGCAATTTCTGCGGAAGATGAACAGGAATAGGGAGAACCAATGACAGACTAGCTGGAGGTGTGTGGACGGGCAAATTTAACTCTCATTTCCCACCAGGAAGAGGAATTAACCAAAGGCTCAGCGTGCCGTGCCGGAACCAGATTAGGGCCTGAAGCCATCCTGCGGGGTTGCGGCCAGCTCACGAGAAAGCGACTTGAAGAAAGGAGCTCAGGGGCACTGTAATTCACAAACCTGCAGAGTTATAAATGACAGCTATCGTCCAAAAATATACTGAAGTAAGGCTGCCAAGAGGACTTGAAAGCGGGGCAGAATTGCAGGAAACCGATTTCAGGAGGTAGACTGGAATTGCATTTAAAGCATAGGAAAAGAGGCAGAACGTCCACAATGATGCACTTGGCCAAAAAGGGCGTATGCGTTTTTTCGTGAATATATTCAGGAAAAAACGCATACGCCCTTTTTGGCCAACCAAGCAAGCTTGCAAAGGAAATCTGCACTACAATGAAGTCTCACTTCCCCCCGGTCAAAAGGGCCATCTGAAAAAAGTGTAAAATCCAGAAAGGCAGGACAGGCCATGGAGAACTGGGAGCCTTGTTATGCTGATGGGCGGGATGTAAATTGCCAACAGCCACTCGGGAGAAGTGTATGGTGGTTCCTGAAACATCTAAAAAACAAAGCAACAGAGCCTAGGGCACTTCCACTTATGGTCCTATAGCTTAGGGAAATTAAAATCAAAAGACACAGCCACCCCAAAGGTTGGGACGGCTCTGTTTACAAGAACCTGGTTTACGGTACAAGTTCAGTATCGCAGAAAGTGAAAAATGGATAAAGAAGTTGTGGTACTTACGTACAATGCAGTATCACTCAGCAATGAAATCTATGTCATCAGGCCCGTAGCAGCATAATGAGTGGATTCAGGTACGATGATTCTAACTGAAATAAGTCACACAGGAAAAGAAACATCATAAGATATCACTAATACACGGAATGTAAACTTGGCTACACAGGAACTGAATTACAAAACAGAACAGGGTCTCAAATTTAGAAACCCAACTTATGCTTGCTTAAGGGGAAAGTTGAGTTGGGGTGCTGCATAAAACCAGAGATTGAAATGAGCACAGATAAAGTTCCTTAAGCCAAATATGGAATAGACAAGAGCTACTCCTTGCTCAACGAAATGGACTCAACACCCCATATTAAATGCCTAAGAGTGTACCTGACTAGGAAGTATCTTAAAACCTATGGATTGCTATGTCTCTGAAAGAGAATCAAGTGTGTGTACAGGGGCATAAACGCAGCAGTGATAGGATTGGAGAGGTTCGGTGAGCAAATGAAGACCCTTTGAAGTCATATTGCATGGTACCCATTCCACGGGTCTCAACTCTCCAGGTTTAAGGTATTCTTCCTTCAGCTAAAACATGCATGTGGAACCCAGAGTATGATCAACCGTGTGATCGGGAGACGTGTTCCAATATGTCTCAGTTTTCGTCCCCTGGTACTCGGGTGCAACATTCCAGACGCTTTACTAACACTCTCCCGACTTGGAGAGTCAGTGCCTTTAACCTCCTGTTTGGCCCAGTTTGCAATTTCTGCGGAAGATGAACAGGAATAGGGAGAACCAATGACAGACTAGCTGGAGGTGTCTGGACGGGCAAATTTAACTCTCATTTCCCACCAGGAAGAGGAATTAACCAAAGGCTCAGCGTGCCGTGCCGCAACCAGATTAGGGCCTGAAGCCATCCTGCGGGGTTGCAGCCAGCTCACGAGAAAGCGAGTTGAAGAAAGGAGCTCAGGGGCACTGTAATTCACAAACCTGCAGAGTTATAAATGACAGCTATCGTCCAAAAATATACTGAAGTAAGGCTGCCAAGAGGACTTGAAAGCGGGGCAGAATTGCAGGAAACCGATTTCAGGAGGTAGACTGGAATTGCATTTAAAGCATAGGAAAAGAGGCAGAACGTCCACAATGATGCACTTGGCCAAAAAGGGCGTATGCGTTTTTTCCTGAATATATTCAGGAAAAAACGCATACGCCCTTTTTGGCCAACCAAGCAAGCTTGCAAAGGAAATCTGCACTACAATGAAGTCTCACTTCCCCCCGGTCAAAAGGGCCATCTGAAAAAAGTGTAAAATCCAGAAAGGCAGGACAGGCCATGGAGAACTGGGAGCCTTGTTATGCTGATGGGCGGGATGTAAATTGCCAACAGCCACTCGGGAGAAGTGTATGGTGTTTCCTGAAACATCTAAAAAACAAAGCAACAGAGCCTAGGGCACTTCCACTTATGGTCCTATAGATTAGGGAAATTAAAATCAAAAGACACAGCCACCCCAAAAGTTGGGACGGCTCTGTTTACAAGAACCTGGTTTACGGTACAAGTTCAGTATCGCAGAAAGTGAAAAATGGATAAAGAAGTTGTGGTACTTACGTACAATGCAGTATCACTCAGCAATGAAATCTATGTCATCAGGCCCGTAGCAGCATAATGAGTGGATTCAGGTACGATGATTCTAACTGAAATAAGTCACACAGGAAAAGAAACATCATAAGATATCACTAATACACGGAATGTAAACTTGGCTACACAGGAACTGAATTACAAAACAGAACAGGGTCTCAAATTTAGAAACCCAACTTATGCTTGCTTAAGGGGAAAGGTGAGTTGGGGTGCTGCATAAAACCAGAGATTGAAATGAGCACAGATAAAGTTCCTTAAGCCAAATATGGAATAGACAAGAGCTACTCCTTGCTCAACGAAATGGACTCAACACCCCATATTAAATGCCTAAGAGTGTACCTGACTAGGAAGTATCTTAAAACCTATGGATTGCTATGTCTCTGAAAGAGAATCAAGTGTGTGTACAGGGGCATAAACGCAGCAGTGATAGGATTGGAGAGGTTCGGTGAGCAAATGAAGACCCTTTGAAGTCATATTGCATGGTACCCATTCCACGGGTCTCAACTCTCCAGGTTTAAGGTATTCTTCCTTCAGCTAAAACATGCATGTGGAACCCAGAGTATGATCAACCGTGTGATCGGGAGACGTGTTCCAATATGTCTCAGTTTTCGTCCCCTGGTACTCGGGTGCAACATTCCAGACGCTTTACTAACACTCTCCCGACTTGGAGAGTCAGTGCCTTTAACCTCCTGTTTGGCCCAGTTTGCAATTTCTGCGGAAGATGAACAGGAATAGGGAGAACCAATGACAGACTAGCTGGAGGTGTCTGGACGGGCAAATTTAACTCTCATTTCCCACCAGGAAGAGGAATTAACCAAAGGCTCAGCGTGCCGTGCCGGAACCAGATTAGGGCCTGAAGCCATCCTGCGGGGTTGCGGCCAGCTCACGAGAAAGCGACTTGAAGAAAGGAGCTCAGGGGCACTGTAATTCACAAACCTGCAGAGTTATAAATGACAGCTATCGTCCAAAAATATACTGAAGTAAGGCTGCCAAGAGGACTTGAAAGCGGGGCAGAATTGCAGGAAACCGATTTCAGGAGGTAGACTGGAATTGCATTTAAAGCATAGGAAAAGAGGCAGAACGTCCACAATGATGCACTTGGCCAAAAAGGGCGTATGCGTTTTTTCCTGAATATATTCAGGAAAAAACGCATACGCCCTTTTTGGCCAACCAAGCAAGCTTGCAAAGGAAATCTGCACTACAGTGAAGTCTCACTTCCCCCCGGTCAAAAGGGCCATCTGAAAAAAGTGTAAAATCCAGAAAGGCAGGACAGGCCATGGAGAACTGGGAGCCTTGTTATGCTGATGGGCGGGATGTAAATTGCCAACAGCCACTCGGGAGAAGTGTATGGTGTTTCCTGAAACATCTAAAAAACAAAGCAACAGAGCCTAGGGCACTTCCACTTATGGTCCTATAGCTTAGGGAAATTAAAATCAAAAGACACAGCCACCCCAAAGGTTGGGACGGCTCTGTTTACAAGAACCTGGTTTACGGTACAAGTTCAGTATCGCAGAAAGTGAAAACTGGATAAAGAAGTTGTGGTACTTACGTACAATGCAGTATCACTCAGCGCTGAAATCTGTCATCAGGCCCGTAGCAGCATAATGAGTGGATTCAGGTACGATGATTCTAACTGAAATAAGTCACACAGGAAAAGAAACATCATAAGATATCACTAATACACGGAATGTAAACTTGGCTACACAGGAACTGAATTACAAAACAGAACAGGGTCTCAAATTTAGAAACCCAACTTATGCTTGCTTAAGGGGAAAGGTGAGTTGGGGTGCTGCATAAAACCAGAGATTGAAATGAGCACAGATAAAGTTCCTTAAGCCAAATATGGAATAGACAAGAGCTACTCCTTGCTCAACGAAATGGACTCAACACCCCATATTAAATGCCTAAGAGTGTACCTGACTAGGAAGTATCTTAAAACCTATGGATTGCTATGTCTCTGAAAGAGAATCAAGTGTGTGTACAGGGGCATAAACGCAGCAGTGATAGGATTGGAGAGGTTCGGTGAGCAAATGAAGACCCTTTGAAGTCATATTGCATGGTACCCATTCCACGGGTCTCAACTCTCCAGGTTTAAGGTATTCTTCCTTCAGCTAAAACATGCATGTGGAACCCAGAGTATGATCAACCGTGTGATCGGGAGACGTGTTCCAATATGTCTCAGTTTTCGTCCCCTGGTACTCGGGTGCAACATTCCAGACGCTTTACTAACACTCTCCCGACTTGGAGAGTCAGTGCCTTTAACCTCCTGTTTGGCCCAGTTTGCAATTTCTGCGGAAGATGAACAGGAATAGGGAGAACCAATGACAGACTAGCTGGAGGTGTGTGGACGGGCAAATTTAACTCTCATTTCCCACCAGGAAGAGGAATTAACCAAAGGCTCAGCGTGCCGTGCCGGAACCAGATTAGGGCCTGAAGCCATCCTGCGGGGTTGCGGCCAGCTCACGAGAAAGCGACTTGAAGAAAGGAGCTCAGGGGCACTGTAATTCACAAACCTGCAGAGTTATAAATGACAGCTATCGTCCAAAAATATACTGAAGTAAGGCTGCCAAGAGGACTTGAAAGCGGGGCAGAATTGCAGGAAACCGATTTCAGGAGGTAGACTGGAATTGCATTTAAAGCATAGGAAAAGAGGCAGAACGTCCACAATGATGCACTTGGCCAAAAAGGGCGTATGCGTTTTTTCGTGAATATATTCAGGAAAAAACGCATACGCCCTTTTTGGCCAACCAAGCAAGCTTGCAAAGGAAATCTGCACTACAATGAAGTCTCACTTCCCCCCGGTCAAAAGGGCCATCTGAAAAAAGTGTAAAATCCAGAAAGGCAGGACAGGCCATGGAGAACTGGGAGCCTTGTTATGCTGATGGGCGGGATGTAAATTGCCAACAGCCACTCGGGAGAAGTGTATGGTGGTTCCTGAAACATCTAAAAAACAAAGCAACAGAGCCTAGGGCACTTCCACTTATGGTCCTATAGCTTAGGGAAATTAAAATCAAAAGACACAGCCACCCCAAAGGTTGGGACGGCTCTGTTTACAAGAACCTGGTTTACGGTACAAGTTCAGTATCGCAGAAAGTGAAAAATGGATAAAGAAGTTGTGGTACTTACGTACAATGCAGTATCACTCAGCAATGAAATCTATGTCATCAGGCCCGTAGCAGCATAATGAGTGGATTCAGGTACGATGATTCTAACTGAAATAAGTCACACAGGAAAAGAAACATCATAAGATATCACTAATACACGGAATGTAAACTTGGCTACACAGGAACTGAATTACAAAACAGAACAGGGTCTCAAATTTAGAAACCCAACTTATGCTTGCTTAAGGGGAAAGTTGAGTTGGGGTGCTGCATAAAACCAGAGATTGAAATGAGCACAGATAAAGTTCCTTAAGCCAAATATGGAATAGACAAGAGCTACTCCTTGCTCAACGAAATGGACTCAACACCCCATATTAAATGCCTAAGAGTGTACCTGACTAGGAAGTATCTTAAAACCTATGGATTGCTATGTCTCTGAAAGAGAATCAAGTGTGTGTACAGGGGCATAAACGCAGCAGTGATAGGATTGGAGAGGTTCGGTGAGCAAATGAAGACCCTTTGAAGTCATATTGCATGGTACCCATTCCACGGGTCTCAACTCTCCAGGTTTAAGGTATTCTTCCTTCAGCTAAAACATGCATGTGGAACCCAGAGTATGATCAACCGTGTGATCGGGAGACGTGTTCCAATATGTCTCAGTTTTCGTCCCCTGGTACTCGGGTGCAACATTCCAGACGCTTTACTAACACTCTCCCGACTTGGAGAGTCAGTGCCTTTAACCTCCTGTTTGGCCCAGTTTGCAATTTCTGCGGAAGATGAACAGGAATAGGGAGAACCAATGACAGACTAGCTGGAGGTGTCTGGACGGGCAAATTTAACTCTCATTTCCCACCAGGAAGAGGAATTAACCAAAGGCTCAGCGTGCCGTGCCGCAACCAGATTAGGGCCTGAAGCCATCCTGCGGGGTTGCAGCCAGCTCACGAGAAAGCGAGTTGAAGAAAGGAGCTCAGGGGCACTGTAATTCACAAACCTGCAGAGTTATAAATGACAGCTATCGTCCAAAAATATACTGAAGTAAGGCTGCCAAGAGGACTTGAAAGCGGGGCAGAATTGCAGGAAACCGATTTCAGGAGGTAGACTGGAATTGCATTTAAAGCATAGGAAAAGAGGCAGAACGTCCACAATGATGCACTTGGCCAAAAAGGGCGTATGCGTTTTTTCCTGAATATATTCAGGAAAAAACGCATACGCCCTTTTTGGCCAACCAAGCAAGCTTGCAAAGGAAATCTGCACTACAATGAAGTCTCACTTCCCCCCGGTCAAAAGGGCCATCTGAAAAAAGTGTAAAATCCAGAAAGGCAGGACAGGCCATGGAGAACTGGGAGCCTTGTTATGCTGATGGGCGGGATGTAAATTGCCAACAGCCACTCGGGAGAAGTGTATGGTGTTTCCTGAAACATCTAAAAAACAAAGCAACAGAGCCTAGGGCACTTCCACTTATGGTCCTATAGATTAGGGAAATTAAAATCAAAAGACACAGCCACCCCAAAAGTTGGGACGGCTCTGTTTACAAGAACCTGGTTTACGGTACAAGTTCAGTATCGCAGAAAGTGAAAAATGGATAAAGAAGTTGTGGTACTTACGTACAATGCAGTATCACTCAGCAATGAAATCTATGTCATCAGGCCCGTAGCAGCATAATGAGTGGATTCAGGTACGATGATTCTAACTGAAATAAGTCACACAGGAAAAGAAACATCATAAGATATCACTAATACACGGAATGTAAACTTGGCTACACAGGAACTGAATTCCAAAACAGAACAGGGTCTCAAATTTAGAAACCCAACTTATGCTTGCTTAAGGGGAAAGGTGAGTTGGGGTGCTGCATAAAACCAGAGATTGAAATGAGCACAGATAAAGTTCCTTAAGCCAAATATGGAATAGACAAGAGCTACTCCTTGCTCAACGAAATGGACTCAACACCCCATATTAAATGCCTAAGAGTGTACCTGACTAGGAAGTATCTTAAAACCTATGGATTGCTATGTCTCTGAAAGAGAATCAAGTGTGTGTACAGGGGCATAAACGCAGCAGTGATAGGATTGGAGAGGTTCGGTGAGCAAATGAAGACCCTTTGAAGTCATATTGCATGGTACCCATTCCACGGGTCTCAACTCTCCAGGTTTAAGGTATTCTTCCTTCAGCTAAAACATGCATGTGGAACCCAGAGTATGATCAACCGTGTGATCGGGAGACGTGTTCCAATATGTCTCAGTTTTCGTCCCCTGGTACTCGGGTGCAACATTCCAGACGCTTTACTAACACTCTCCCGACTTGGAGAGTCAGTGCCTTTAACCTCCTGTTTGGCCCAGTTTGCAATTTCTGCGGAAGATGAACAGGAATAGGGAGAACCAATGACAGACTAGCTGGAGGTGTCTGGACGGGCAAATTTAACTCTCATTTCCCACCAGGAAGAGGAATTAACCAAAGGCTCAGCGTGCCGTGCCGGAACCAGATTAGGGCCTGAAGCCATCCTGCGGGGTTGCGGCCAGCTCACGAGAAAGCGACTTGAAGAAAGGAGCTCAGGGGCACTGTAATTCACAAACCTGCAGAGGTATAAATGACAGCTATCGTCCAAAAATATACTGAAGTAAGGCTGCCAAGAGGACTTGAAAGCGGGGCAGAATTGCAGGAAACCGATTTCAGGAGGTAGACTGGAATTGCATTTAAAGCATAGGAAAAGAGGCAGAACGTCCACAATGATGCACTTGGCCAAAAAGGGCGTATGCGTTTTTTCCTGAATATATTCAGGAAAAAACGCATACGCCCTTTTTGGCCAACCAAGCAAGCTTGCAAAGGAAATCTGCACTACAGTGAAGTCTCACTTCCCCCCGGTCAAAAGGGCCATCTGAAAAAAGTGTAAAATCCAGAAAGGCAGGACAGGCCATGGAGAACTGGGAGCCTTGTTATGCTGATGGGCGGGATGTAAATTGCCAACAGCCACTCGGGAGAAGTGTATGGTGTTTCCTGAAACATCTAAAAAACAAAGCAACAGAGCCTAGGGCACTTCCACTTATGGTCCTATAGCTTAGGGAAATTAAAATCAAAAGACACAGCCACCCCAAAGGTTGAGACGGCTCTGTTTACAAGAACCTGGTTTACGGTACAAGTTCAATATCGCAGAAAGTGAAAAATGGATAAAGAAGTTGTGGTACTTACGTACAATGCAGTATCACTCAGCAATGAAATCTATGTCATCAGGCCCGTAGCAGCATAATGAGTGGATTCAGGTACGATGATTCTAACTGAAATAAGTCACACAGAAAAAGAAACATCATAAGATATCACTAATACACGGAATGTAAACTTGGCTACACAGGAACTGAATTACAAAACAGAACAGGGTCTCAAATTTAGAAACCCAACTTATGCTTGCTTAAGGGGAAAGGTGAGTTGGGGTGCTGCATAAAACCAGAGATTGAAATGAGCACAGATAAAGTTCCTTAAGCCAAATATGGAATAGACAAGAGCTACTCCTTGCTCAACGAAATGGACTCAACACCCCATATTAAATGCCTAAGAGTGTACCTGACTAGGAAGTATCTTAAAACCTATGGATTGCTATGTCTCTGAAAGAGAATCAAGTGTGTGTACAGGGGCATAAACGCAGCAGTGATAGGATTGGAGAGGTTCGGTGAGCAAATGAAGACCCTTTGAAGTCATATTGCATGGTACCCATTCCACGAGTCTCAACTCTCCAGGTTTAAGGTATTCTTCCTTCAGCTAAAACATGCATGTGGAACCCAGAGTATGATCAACCGTGTGATCGGGAGACGTGTTCCAATATGTCTCAGTTTTCGTCCCCTGGTACTCGGGTGCAACATTCCAGACGCTTTACTAACACTCTCCCGACTTGGAGAGTCAGTGCCTTTAACCTCCTGTTTGGCCCAGTTTGCAATTTCTGCGGAAGATGAACAGGAATAGGGAGAACCAATGACAGACTAGCTGGAGGTGTCTGGACGGGCAAATTTAACTCTCATTTCCCACCAGGAAGAGGAATTAACCAAAGGCTCAGCGTGCCGTGCCGGAACCAGATTAGGGCCTGAAGCCATCCTGCAGTGTTGCGGCCAGCTCACGAGAAAGCGAGTTGAAGAAAGGAGCTCAGGGGCACTGTAATTCACAAACCTGCAGAGTTATAAATGACAGCTATCGTCCAAAAATATACTGAAGTAAGGCTGCCAAGAGGACTTGAAAGCGGGGCAGAATTGCAGGAAACCGATTTCAGGAGGTAGACTGGAATTGCATTTAAAGCATAGGAAAAGAGGCAGAACGTCCACAATGATGCACTTGGCCAAAAAGGGCGTATGCGTTTTTTCCTGAATATATTCAGGAAAAAACGCATACGCCCTTTTTGGCCAACCAAGCAAGCTTGCAAAGGAAATCTGCACTACAATGAAGTCTCACTTCCCCCCGGTCAAAAGGGCCATCTGAAAAAAGTGTAAAATCCAGAAAGGCAGGCCAGGCCATGGAGAACTGGGAGCCTTGTTATGCTGATGGGCGGGATGTAAATTGCCAACAGCCACTCAGGAGAAGTGTATGGTGTTTCCTGAAACATCTAAAAAACAAAGCAACAGAGCCTAGGGCACTTCCACTTATGGTCCTATAGCTTAGGGAAATTAAAATCAAAAGACACAGCCACCCCAAAGGTTGGGACGGCTCTGTTTACAAGAACCTGGTTTACGGTACAAGTTCAGTATCGCAGAAAGTGAAAAATGGATAAAGAAGTTGTGGTACTTACGTACAATGCAGTATCACTCAGCAATGAAATCTATGTCATCAGGCCCGTAGCAGCATAATGAGTGGATTCAGGTACGATGATTCTAACTGAAATAAGTCACACAGGAAAAGAAACATCATAAGATATCACTAATACACGGAATGTAAACTTGGCTACACAGGAACTGAATTACAAAACAGAACAGGGTCTCAAATTTAGAAACACAACTTATGCTTGCTTAAGGGGAAAGGTGAGTTGGGGTGCTGCATAAAACCAGAGATTGAAATGAGCACAGATAAAGTTCCTTAAGCCAAATATGGAATAGACAAGAGCTACTCCTTGCTCAACGAAATGGACTCAACACCCCATATTAAATGCCTAAGAGTGTACCTGACTAGGAAGTATCTTAAAACCTATGGATTGCTATGTCTCTGAAAGAGAATCAAGTGTGTGTACAGGGGCATAAACGCAGCAGTGATAGGATTGGAGAGGTTCGGTGAGCAAATGAAGACCCTTTGAAGTCATATTGCATGGTACCCATTCCACGAGTCTCAACTCTCCAGGTTTAAGGGATTCTTCCTTCAGCTAAAACATGCATGTGGAACCCAGAGTATGATCAACCGTGTGATCGGGAGACATGTTCCAATATGTCTCAGTTTTCGTCCCCTGGTACTCGGGTGCAACATTCCAGACGCTTTACTAACACTCTCCCGACTTGGAGAGTCAGTGCCTTTAACCTCCTGTTTGGCCCAGTTTGCAATTTCTGCGGAAGATGAACAGGAATAGGGAGAACCAATGACAGACTAGCTGGAGGTGTCTGGACGGGCAAATTTAACTCTCATTTCCCACCAGGAAGAGGAATTAACCAAAGGCTCAGCGTGCCGTGCCGGAACCAGATTAGGGCCTGAAGCCATCCTGCGGGGTTGCGGCCAGCTCACGAGAAAGCGAGTTGAAGAAAGGAGCTCAGGGGCACTGTAATTCACAAACCTGCAGAGTTATAAATGACAGCTATCGTCCAAAAATATACTGAAGTAAGGCTGCCAAGAGGACTTGAAAGCGGGGCAGAATTGCAGGAAACCGATTTCAGGAGGTAGACTGGAATTGCATTTAAAGCATAGGAAAAGAGGCAGAACGTCCACAATGATGCACTTGGCCAAAAAGGGCGTATGCGTTTTTTCCTGAATATATTCAGGAAAAAACGCATACGCCCTTTTTGGCCAACCAAGCAAGCTTGCAAAGGAAATCTGCACTACAATGAAGTCTCACTTCCCCCCGGTCAAAAGGGCCATCTGAAAAAAGTGTAAAATCCAGAAAGGCAGGACAGGCCATGGAGAACTGGGAGCCTTGTTATGCTGATGGGCGGGATGTAAATTGCCAACAGCCACTCGGGAGAAGTGTATGGTGTTTCCTGAAACATCTAAAAAACAAAGCAACAGAGCCTAGGGCACTTCCACTTATGGTCCTATAGCTTAGGGAAATTAAAATCAAAAGACACAGCCACCCCAAAGGTTGGGACGGCTCTGTTTACAAGAACCTGGTTTACGGTACAAGTTCAGTATCGCAGAAAGTGAAAAATGGATAAAGAAGTTGTGGTACTTACGTACAATGCAGTATCACTCAGCAATGAAATCTATGTCATCAGGCCCGTAGCAGCATAATGAGTGGATTCAGGTACGATGATTCTAACTGAAATAAGTCACACAGGAAAAGAAACATCATAAGATATCACTAATACACGGAATGTAAACTTGGCTACACAGGAACTGAATTACAAAACAGAACAGGGTCTCAAATTTAGAAACCCAACTTATGCTTGCTTAAGGGGAAAGGTGAGTTGGGGTGCTGCATAAAACCAGAGATTGAAATGAGCACAGATAAAGTTCCTTAAGCCAAATATGGAATAGACAAGAGCTACTCCTTGCTCAACGAAATGGACTCAACACCCCATATTAAATGCCTAAGAGTGTACCTGACTAGGAAGTATCTTAAAACCTATGGATTGCTATGTCTCTGAAAGAGAATCAAGTGTGTGTACAGGGGCATAAACGCAGCAGTGATAGGATTGGAGAGGTTCGGTGAGCAAATGAAGACCCTTTGAAGTCATATTGCATGGTACCCATTCCACGAGTCTCAACTCTCCAGGTTTAAGGTATTCTTCCTTCAGCTAAAACATGCATGTGGAACCCAGAGTATGATCAACCGTGTGATCGGGAGACGTGTTCCAATATGTCTCAGTTTTCGTCCCCTGGTACTCGGGTGCAACATTCCAGACGCTTTACTAACACTCTCCCGACTTGGAGAGTCAGTGCCTTTAACCTCCTGTTTGGCCCAGTTTGCAATTTCTGCGGAAGATGAACAGGAATAGGGAGAACCAATGACAGACTAGCTGGAGGTGTCTGGACGGGCAAATTTAACTCTCATTTCCCACCAGGAAGAGGAATTAACCAAAGGCTCAGCGTGCCGTGCCGGAACCAGATTAGGGCCTGAAGCCATCCTGCGGTGTTGCGGCCAGCTCACGAGAAAGCGAGTTGAAGAAAGGAGCTCAGGGGCACTGTAATTCACAAACCTGCAGAGTTATAAATGACAGCTATCGTCCAAAAATATACTGAAGTAAGGCTGCCAAGAGGACTTGAAAGCGGGGCAGAATTGCAGGAAACCGATTTCAGGAGGTAGACTGGAATTGCATTTAAAGCATAGGAAAAGAGGCAGAACGTCCACAATGATGCACTTGGCCAAAAAGGGCGTATGCGTTTTTTCCTGAATATATTCAGGAAAAAACGCATACGCCCTTTTTGGCCAACCAAGCAAGCTTGCAAAGGAAATCTGCACTACAATGAAGTCTCACTTCCCCCCGGTCAAAAGGGCCATCTGAAAAAAGTGTAAAATCCAGAAAGGCAGGACAGGCCATGGAGAACTGGGAGCCTTGTTATGCTGATGGGCGGGATGTCAATTGCCAACAGCCACTCGGGATAAGTGTATGGTGTTTCCTGAAACATCTAAAAAACAAAGCAACAGAGCCTAGGGCACTTCCACTTATGGTCCTATAGCTTAGGGAAATTAAAATCAAAAGACACAGCCACCCCAAAGGTTGGGACGGCTCTGTTTACAAGAACCTGGTTTACGGTACAAGTTCAGTATCGCAGAAAGTGAAAAATGGATAAAGAAGTTGTGGTACTTACGTACAATGCAGTATCACTCAGCAATGAAATCTATGTCATCAGGCCCGTAGCAGCATAATGAGTGGATTCAGGTACGATGATTCTAACTGAAATAAGTCACACAGGAAAAGAAACATCATAAGATATCACTAATACACGGAATGTAAACTTGGCTACACAGGAACTGAATTACAAAACAGAACAGGGTCTCAAATTTAGAAACCCAACTTATGCTTGCTTAAGGGGAAAGGTGAGTTGGGGTGCTGCATAAAACCAGAGATTGAAATGAGCACAGATAAAGTTCCTTAAGCCAAATATGGAATAGACAAGAGCTACTCCTTGCTCAACGAAATGGACTCAACACCCCATATTAAATGCCTAAGAGTGTACCTGACTAGGAAGTATCTTAAAACCTATGGATTGCTATGTCTCTGAAAGAGAATCAAGTGTGTGTACAGGGGCATAAACGCAGCAGTGATAGGATTGGAGAGGTTCGGTGAGCAAATGAAGACCCTTTGAAGTCATATTGCATGGTACCCATTCCACGGGTCTCAACTCTCCAGGTTTAAGGGATTCTTCCTTCAGCTAAAACATGCATGTGGAACCCAGAGTATGATCAACCGTGTGATCGGGAGACGTGTTCCAATATGTCTCAGTTTTCGTCCCCTGGTACTCGGGTGCAACATTCCAGACGCTTTACTAACACTCTCCCGACTTGGAGAGTCAGTGCCTTTAACCTCCTGTTTGGCCCAGTTTGCAATTTCTGCGGAAGATGAACAGGAATAGGGAGAACCAATGACAGACTAGCTGGAGGTGTCTGGACGGGCAAATTTAACTCTCATTTCCCACCAGGAAGAGGAATTAACCAAAGGCTCAGCGTGCCGTGCCGGAACCAGATTAGGGCCTGAAGCCATCCTGCGGGGTTGCGGCCAGCTCACGAGAAAGCGAGTTGAAGAAAGGAGCTCAGGGGCACTGTAATTCACAAACCTGCAGAGTTATAAATGACAGCTATCGTCCAAAAATATACTGAAGTAAGGCTGCCAAGAGGACTTGAAAGCGGGGCAGAATTGCAGGAAACCGATTTCAGGAGGTAGACTGGAATTGCATTTAAAGCATAGGAAAAGAGGCAGAACGTCCACAATGATGCACTTGGCCAAAAAGGGCGTATGCGTTTTTTCCTGAATATATTCAGGAAAAAACGCATACGCCCTTTTTGGCCAACCAAGCAAGCTTGCAAAGGAAATCTGCACTACAGTGAAGTCTCACTTCCCCCCGGTCAAAAGGGCCATCTGAAAAAAGTGTAAAATCCAGAAAGGCAGGACAGGCCATGGAGAACTGGGAGCCTTGTTATGCTGATGGGCGGGATGTAAATTGCCAACAGCCACTCGGGAGAAGTGTATGGTGTTTCCTGAAACATCTAAAAAACAAAGCAACAGAGCCTAGGGCACTTCCACTTATGGTCCTATAGCTTAGGGAAATTAAAATCAAAAGACACAGCCACCCCAAAGGTTGGGACGGCTCTGTTTACAAGAACCTGGTTTACGGTACAAGTTCAGTATCGCAGAAAGTGAAAAATGGATAAAGAAGTTGTGGTACTTACGTACAATGCAGTATCACTCAGCAATGAAATCTATGTCATCAGGCCCGTAGCAGCATAATGAGTGGATTCAGGTACGATGATTCTAACTGAAATAAGTCACACAGGAAAAGAAACATCATAAGATATCACTAATACACGGAATGTAAACTTGGCTACACAGGAACTGAATTACAAAACAGAACAGGGTCTCAAATTTAGAAACCCAACTTATGCTTGTTTAAGGGGAAAGGTGAGTTGGGGTGCTGCATAAAACCAGAGATTGAAATGAGCACAGATAAAGTTCCTTAAGCCAAATATGGAATAGACAAGAGCTACTCCTTGCTCAACGAAATGGACTCAACACCCCATATTAAATGCCTAAGAGTGTACCTGACTAGGAAGTATCTTAAAACCTATGGATTGCTATGTCTCTGAAAGAGAATCAAGTGTGTGTACAGGGGCATAAACGCAGCAGTGATAGGATTGGAGAGGTTCGGTGAGCAAATGAAGACCCTTTGAAGTCATATTGCATGGTACCCATTCCACGGGTCTCAACTCTCCAGGTTTAAGGGATTCTTCCTTCAGCTAAAACATGCATGTGGAACCCAGAGTATGATCAACCGTGTGATCGGGAGACGTGTTCCAATATGTCTCAGTTTTCGTCCCCTGGTACTCGGGTGCAACATTCCAGACGCTTTACTAACACTCTCCCGACTTGGAGAGTCAGTGCCTTTAACCTCCTGTTTGGCCCAGTTTGCAATTTCTGCGGAAGATGAACAGGAATAGGGAGAACCAATGACAGACTAGCTGGAGGTGTCTGGACGGGCAAATTTAACTCTCATTTCCCACCAGGAAGAGGAATTAACCAAAGGCTCAGCGTGCCGTGCCGGAACCAGATTAGGGCCTGAAGCCATCCTGCGGGGTTGCGGCCAGCTCACGAGAAAGCGAGTTGAAGAAAGGAGCTCAGGGGCACTGTAATTCACAAACCTGCAGAGTTATAAATGACAGCTATCGTCCAAAAATATACTGAAGTAAGGCTGCCAAGAGGACTTGAAAGCGGGGCAGAATTGCAGGAAACCGATTTCAGGAGGTAGACTGGAATTGCATTTAAAGCATAGGAAAAGAGGCAGAACGTCCACAATGATGCACTTGGCCAAAAAGGGCGTATGCGTTTTTTCCTGAATATATTCAGGAAAAAACGCATACGCCCTTTTTGGCCAACCAAGCAAGCTTGCAAAGGAAATCTGCACTACAGTGAAGTCTCACTTCCCCCCGGTCAAAAGGGCCATCTGAAAAAAGTGTAAAATCCAGAAAGGCAGGACAGGCCATGGAGAACTGGGAGCCTTGTTATGCTGATGGGCGGGATGTAAATTGCCAACAGCCACTCGGGAGAAGTGTATGGTGTTTCCTGAAACATCTAAAAAACAAAGCAACAGAGCCTAGGGCACTTCCACTTATGGTCCTATAGCTTAGGGAAATTAAAATCAAAAGACACAGCCACCCCAAAGGTTGGGACGGCTCTGTTTACAAGAACCTGGTTTACGGTACAAGTTCAGTATCGCAGAAAGTGAAAAATGGATAAAGAAGTTGTGGTACTTACGTACAATGCAGTATCACTCAGCAATGAAATCTATGTCATCAGGCCCGTAGCAGCATAATGAGTGGATTCAGGTACGATGATTCTAACTGAAATAAGTCACACAGGAAAAGAAACATCATAAGATATCACTAATACACGGAATGTAAACTTGGCTACACAGGAACTGAATTACAAAACAGAACAGGGTCTCAAATTTAGAAACCCAACTTATGCTTGCTTAAGGGGAAAGGTGAGTTGGGGTGCTGCATAAAACCAGAGATTGAAATGAGCACAGATAAAGTTCCTTAAGCCAAATATGGAATAGACAAGAGCTACTCCTTGCTCAACGAAATGGACTCAACACCCCATATTAAATGCCTAAGAGTGTACCTGACTAGGAAGTATCTTAAAACCTATGGATTGCTATGTCTCTGAAAGAGAATCAAGTGTGTGTACAGGGGCATAAACGCAGCAGTGATAGGATTGGAGAGGTTCGGTGAGCAAATGAAGACCCTTTGAAGTCATATTGCATGGTACCCATTCCACGGGTCTCAACTCTCCAGGTTTAAGGTATTCTTCCTTCAGCTAAAACATGCATGTGGAACCCAGAGTATGATCAACCGTGTGATCGGGAGACGTGTTCCAATATGTGTCAGTTTTCGTCCCCTGGTACTCGGGTGCAACATTCCAGACGCTTTACTAACACTCTCCCGACTTGGAGAGTCAGTGCCTTTAACCTCCTGTTTGGCCCAGTTTGCAATTTCTGCGGAAGATGAACAGGAATAGGGAGAACCAATGACAGACTAGCTGGAGGTGTCTGGACGGGCAAATTTAACTCTCATTTCCCACCAGGAAGAGGAATTAACCAAAGGCTCAGCGTGCCGTGCCGGAACCAGATTAGGGCCAGAAGCCATCCTGCGGGGTTGCGGCCAGCTCACGAGAAAGCGAGTTGAAGAAAGGAGCTCAGGGGCACTGTAATTCACAAACCTGCAGAGTTATAAATGACAGCTATCGTCCAAAAATATACTGAAGTAAGGCTGCCAAGAGGACTTGAAAGCGGGGCAGAATTGCAGGAAACCGATTTCAGGAGGTAGACTGGAATTGCATTGAAAGCATAGGAAAAGAGGCAGAACGTCCACAATGATGCACTTGGCCAAAAAGGGCGTATGCGTTTTTTCCTGAATATATTCAGGAAAAAACGCATATGCCCTTTTTGGCCAACCAAGCAAGGTTGCAAAGGAAATCTGCACTACAGTGAAGTCTCACTTCCCCCCGGTCAAAAGGGCCATCTGAAAAAAGTGTAAAATCCAGAAAGGCAGGACAGGCCATGGAGAACTGGGAGCCTTGTTATGCTGATGGGCGGGATGTCAATTGCCAACAGCCACTCGGGAGAAGTGTATGGTGTTTCCTGAAACATCTAAAAAACAAAGCAACAGAGCCTAGGGCACTTCCACTTATGGTCCTATAGCTTAGGGAAATTAAAATCAAAAGACACAGCCACCCCAAAGTTTGGGACGGCTCTGTTTACAAGAACCTGGTTTACGGTACAAGTTCAATATCGCAGAAAGTGAAAAATGGATAAAGAAGTTGTGGTACTTACGTACAATGCAGTATCACTCAGCAATGAAATCTATGTCATCAGGCCCGTAGCAGCATAATGAGTGGATTCAGGTACGATGATTCTAACTGAAATAAGTCACACAGGAAAAGAAACATCATAAGATATCACTAATACACGGAATGTAAACTTGGCTACACAGGAACTGAATTACAAAACAGAACAGGGTCTCAAATTTAGAAACCCAACTTATGCTTGCTTAAGGGGAAAGGTGAGTTGGGGTGCTGCATAAAACCAGAGATTGAAATGAGCACAGATAAAGTTCCTTAAGCCAAATATGGAATAGACAAGAGCTACTCCTTGCTCAACGAAATGGACTCAACACCCCATATTAAATGCCTAAGAGTGTACCTGACTAGGAAGTATCTTAAAACCTATGGATTGCTATGTGTCTGAAAGAGAATCAAGTGTGTGTACAGGGGCATAAACGCAGCAGTGATAGGATTGGAGAGGTTCGGTGAGCAAATGAAGACCCTTTGAAGTCATATTGCATGGTACCCATTCCACGGGTCTCAACTCTCCAGGTTGAAGGTATTCTTCCTTCAGCTAAAACATGCATGTGGAACCCAGAGTATGATCAACCGTGTGATCGGGAGACGTGTTCCAATATGTGTCAGTTTTCGTCCCCTGATACTCGGGTGCAACATTCCAGACGCTTTACTAACACTCTCCCGACTTGGAGAGTCAGTGCCTTTAACCTCCTGTTTGGCCCAGTTTGCAATTTCTGCGGAAGATGAACAGGAATAGGGAGAACCAATGACAGACTAGCTGGAGGTGTCTGGACGGGCAAATTTAACTCTCATTTCCCACCAGGAAGAGGAATTCACCAAAGGCTCAGCGTGCCGTGCCGGAACCAGATTAGGGCCTGAAGCCATCCTGCGGTGTTGCGGCCAGCTCACGAGAAAGCGAGTTGAAGAAAGGAGCTCAGGGGCACTGTAATTCACAAACCTGCAGAGTTATAAATGACAGCTATCGTCCAAAAATATACTGAAGTAAGGCTGCCAAGAGGACTTGAAAGCGGGGCAGAATTGCAGGAAACCGATTTCAGGAGGTAGACTGGAATTGCATTTAAAGCATAGGAAAAGAGGCAGAACGTCCACAATGATGCACTTGGCCAAAAAGGGCGTATGCGTTTTTTCCTGAATATATTCAGGAAAAAACGCATACGCCCTTTTTGGCCAACCAAGCAAGCTTGCAAAGGAAATCTGCACTACAATGAAGTCTCACTTACCCCCGGTCCAAAGGGCCATCTGAAAAAAGTGTAAAATCCAGAAAGGCAGGATAGGCCATGGAGAACTGGGAGCCTTGTTATGCTGATGGGCGGGATGTCAATTGCCAACAGCCACTCGGGAGAAGTGTATGGTGTTTCCTGAAACATCTAAAAAACAAAGCAACAGAGCCTAGGGCACTTCCACTTATGGTCCTATAGCTTAGGGAAATTAAAATCAAAAGACACAGCCACCCCAAAGGTTGGGACGGCTCTGTTTACAAGAACCTGGTTTACGGTACAAGTTCAATATCGCAGAAAGTGAAAAATGGATAAAGAAGTTGTGGTACTTACGTACAATGCAATATCACTCAGCAATGAAATCTATGTCATCAGGCCCGTAGCAGCATAATGAGTGGATTCAGGTACGATGATTCTAACTGAAATAAGTCACACAGAAAAAGAAACATCATAAGATATCACTAATACACGGAATGTAAACTTGGCTACACAGGAACTGAATTACAAAACAGAACAGGGTCTCAAATTTAGAAACCCAACTTATGCTTGCTTAAGGGGAAAGGTGAGTTGGGGTGCTGCATAAAACCAGAGATTGAAATGAGCACAGATAAAGTTCCTTAAGCCAAATATGGAATAGACAAGAGCTACTCCTTGCTCAACGAAATGGACTCAACACCCCATATTAAATGCCTAAGAGTGTACCTGACTAGGAAGTATCTTAAAACCTATGGATTGCTATGTCTCTGAAAGAGAATCAAGTGTGTGTACAGGGGCATAAACGCAGCAGTGATAGGACTGGAGAGGTTCGGTGAGCAAATGAAGACCCTTTGAAGTCATATTGCATGGTACCCATTCCACGGGTCTCAACTCTCCAGGTTTAAGGTATTCTTCCTTCAGCTAAAACATGCATGTGGAACCCAGAGTATGATCAACCGTGTGATCGGGAGACGTGTTCCAGTATGTCTCAGTTTTCGTCCCCTGGTACTCGGGTGCAACATTCCAGACGCTTTACTAACACTCTCCCGACTTGGAGAGTCAGTGCCTTTAACCTCCTGTTTGGCCCAGTTTGCAATTTCTGCGGAAGATGAACAGGAATAGGCAGAACCAATGACAGACTAGCTGGAGGTGTCTGGACGGGCAAATTTAACTCTCATTTCCCACCAGGAAGAGGAATTAACCAAAGGCTCAGCGTGCCGTGCCACAACCAGATTAGGGCCTGAAGCCATCCTGCGGGGTTGCGGCCAGCTCACGAGAAAGCGAGTTGAAGAAAGGAGCTCAGGGGCACTGTAATTCACAAACCTGCAGAGTTATAAATGACAGCTATCGTCCAAAAATATACTGAAGTAAGGCTGCCAAGAGGACTTGAAAGCGGGGCAGAATTGCAGGAAACCGATTTCAGGAGGTAGACTGGAATTGCATTTAAAGCATAGGAAAAGAGGCAGAACGTCCACAATGATGCACTTGGCCAAAAAGGGCGTATGCGTTTTTTCCTGAATATATTCAGGAAAAAACGCATACGCCCTTTTTGGCCAACCAAGCAAGCTTGCAAAGGAAATCTGCACTACAATGAAGTCTCACTTCCCCCCGGTCCAAAGGGCCATCTGAAAAAAGTGTAAAATCCAGAAAGGCAGGACAGGCCATGGAGAACTGGGAGCCTTGTTATGCTGATGGGCGGGATGTCAATTGCCAACAGCCACTCGGGAGAAGTGTATGGTGTTTCCTGAAACATCTAAAAAACAAAGCAACAGAGCCTAGGGCACTTCCACTTATGGTCCTATAGCTTAGGGAAATTAAAATCAAAAGACACAGCCACCCCAAAGGTTGGGACGGCTCTGTTTACAAGAACCTGGTTTACGGTACAAGTTCAATATCGCAGAAAGTGAAAAATGGATAAAGAAGTTGTGGTACTTACGTACAATGCAGTATCACTCAGCAATGAAATCTATGTCATCAGGCCCGTAGCAGCATAATGAGTGGATTCAGGTACGATGATTCTAACTGAAATAAGTCACACAGAAAAAGAAACATCATAAGATATCACTAATACACGGAATGTAAACTTGGCTACACAGGAACTGAATTACAAAACAGAACAGGGTCTCAAATTTAGAAACCCAACTTATGCTTGCTTAAGGGGAAAGGTGAGTTGGGGTGCTGCATAAAACCAGAGATTGAAATGAGCACAGATAAAGTTCCTTAAGCCAAATATGGAATAGACAAGAGCTACTCCTTGCTCAACGAAATGGACTCAACACCCCATATTAAATGCCTAAGAGTGTACCTGACTAGGAAGTATCTTAAAACCTATGGATTGCTATGTCTCTGAAAGAGAATCAAGTGTGTGTACAGGGGCATAAACGCAGCAGTGATAGGACTGGAGAGGTTCGGTGAGCAAATGAAGACCCTTTGAAGTCATATTGCATGGTACCCATTCCACGGGTCTCAACTCTCCAGGTTTAAGGTATTCTTCCTTCAGCTAAAACATGCATGTGGAACCCAGAGTATGATCAACCGTGTGATCGGGAGACGTGTTCCAGTATGTCTCAGTTTTCGTCCCCTGGTACTCGGGTGCAACATTCCAGACGCTTTACTAACACTCTCCCGACTTGGAGAGTCAGTGCCTTTAACCTCCTGTTTGGCCCAGTTTGCAATTTCTGCGGAAGATGAACAGGAATAGGCAGAACCAATGACAGACTAGCTGGAGGTGTCTGGACGGGCAAATTTAACTCTCATTTCCCACCAGGAAGAGGAATTAACCAAAGGCTCAGCGTGCCGTGCCACAACCAGATTAGGGCCTGAAGCCATCCTGCGGGGTTGCGGCCAGCTCACGAGAAAGCGAGTTGAAGAAAGGAGCTCAGGGGCACTGTAATTCACAAACCTGCAGAGTTATAAATGACAGCTATCGTCCAAAAATATACTGAAGTAAGGCTGCCAAGAGGACTTGAAAGCGGGGCAGAATTGCAGGAAACCGATTTCAGGAGGTAGACTGGAATTGCATTTAAAGCATAGGAAAAGAGGCAGAACGTCCACAATGATGCACTTGGCCAAAAAGGGCGTATGCGTTTTTTCCTGAATATATTCAGGAAAAAACGCATACGCCCTTTTTGGCCAACCAAGCAAGCTTGCAAAGGAAATCTGCACTACAATGAAGTCTCACTTCCCCCCGGTCCAAAGGGCCATCTGAAAAAAGTGTAAAATCCAGAAATGCAGGACAGGCCATGGAGAACTGGGAGCCTTGTTATGCTGATGGGCGGGATGTCAATTGCCAACAGCCACTCGGGAGAAGTGTATGGTGTTTCCTGAAACATCTAAAAAACAAAGCAACAGAGCCTAGGGCACTTCCACTTATGGTCCTATAGCTTAGGGAAATTAAAATCAAAAGACACAGCCACCCCAAAGGTTGGGACGGCTCTGTTTACAAGAACCTGGTTTACGGTACAAGTTCAATATCGCAGAAAGTGAAAAATGGATAAAGAAGTTGTGGTACTTACGTACAATGCAGTATCACTCAGCAATGAAATCTATGTCATCAGGCCCGTAGCAGCATAATGAGTGGATTCAGGTACGATGATTCTAACTGAAATAAGTCACACAGAAAAAGAAACATCATAAGATATCACTAATACACGGAATGTAAACTTGGCTACACAGGAACTGAATTACAAAACAGAACAGGGTCTCAAATTTAGAAAACCAACTTATGCTTTCTTAAGGGGAAAGGTGAGTTGGGGTGCTGCATAAAACCAGAGATTGAAATGAGCACAGATAAAGTTCCTTAAGCCAAATATGGAATAGACAAGAGCTACTCCTTGCTCAACGAAATGGACTCAACACCCCATATTAAATGCCTAAGAGTGTACCTGACTAGGAAGTATCTTAAAACCTATGGATTGCTATGTCTCTGAAAGAGAATCAAGTGTGTGTACAGGGGCATAAACGCAGCAGTGATAGGATTGGAGAGGTTCGGTGAGCAAATGAAGACCCTTTGAAGTCATATTGCATGGTACCCATTCCACGGGTCTCAACTCTCCAGGTTTAAGGTATTCTTCCTTCAGCTAAAACATGCATGTGGAACCCAGAGTATGATCAACCGTGTGATCGGGAGACGTGTTCCAATATGTCTCAGTTTTCGTCCCCTGGTACTCGGGTGCAACATTCCAGACGCTTTACTAACACTCTCCCGACTTGGAGAGTCAGTGCCTTTAACCTCCTGTTTGGCCCAGTTTGCAATTTCTGCGGAAGATGAACAGGAATAGGCAGAACCAATGACAGACTAGCTGGAGGTGTCTGGACGGGCAAATTTAACTCTCATTTCCCACCAGGAAGAGGAATTAACCAAAGGCTCAGCGTGCCGTGCCGGAACCAGATTAGGGCCTGAAGCCATCCTGCGGTGTTGCGGCCAGCTCACGAGAAAGCGAGTTGAAGAAAGGAGCTCAGGGGCACTGTAATTCACAAACCTGCAGAGTTATAAATGACAGCTATCGTCCAAAAATATACTGAAGTAAGGCTGCCAAGAGGACTTGAAAGCGGGGCAGAATTGCAGGAAACCGATTTCAGGAGGTAGACTGGAATTGCATTGAAAGCATAGGAAAAGAGGCAGAACGTCCACAATGATGCACTTGGCCAAAAAGGGCGTATGCGTTTTTTCCTGAATATATTCAGGAAAAAACGCATACGCCCTTTTTGGCCAACCAAGCAAGCTTGCAAAGGAAATCTGCACTACAATGAAGTCTCACTTCCCCCCGGTCCAAAGGGCCATCTGAAAAAAGTGTAAAATCCAGAAAGGCAGGACAGGCCATGGAGAACTGGGAGCCTTGTTATGCTGATGGGCGGGATGTCAATTGCCAACAGCCACTCGGGAGAAGTGTATGGTGTTTCCTGAAACATCTAAAAAACAAAGCAACAGAGCCTAGGGCACTTCCACTTATGGTCCTATAGCTTAGGGAAATTAAAATCAAAAAGACACAGCCACCCCAAAGGTTGGGACGGCTCTGTTTACAAGAACCTGGTTTACGGTACAAGTTCAATATCGCAGAAAGTGAAAAATGGATAAAGAAGTTGTGGTACTTACGTACAATGCAGTATCACTCAGCAATGAAATCTATGTCATCAGGCCCGTAGCAGCATAATGAGTGGATTCAGGTATGATGATTCTAACTGAAATAAGTCACACAGAAAAAGAAACATCATAAGATATCACTAATACACGGAATGTAAACTTGGCTACACAGGAACTGAATTACAAAACAGAACAGGGTCTCAAATTTAGAAAACCAACTTATGCTTGCTTAAGGGGAAAGGTGAGTTGGGGTGCTGCATAAAACCAGAGATTGAAATGAGCACAGATAAAGTTCCTTAAGCCAAATATGGAATAGACAAGAGCTACTCCTTGCTCAACGAAATGGACTCAACATCCCATATTAAACACCTAAGAATATACCTGACTAGGAAGTATCTTAAAACCTATGGATTGCTATGTCTCTGAAAGAGAATCAAGCGTGTGTACAGGGGCATAAACGCAGCAGTGATAGGATTGGAGAGGTTCGGTGAGCAAATGAAGACCCTTTGAAGTCATATTGCATGGTACCCATTCCACGGGTCTCAACTCTCCAGGTTGAAGGTATTCTTCCTTCAGCTAAAACATGCATGTGGAACCCAGAGTATGATCAACCGTGTGATCGGGAGACGTGTTCCAATATGTGTCAGTTTTCGTCCCCTGGTACTCGGGTGCAACATTCCAGACGCTTTACTAACACTCTCCCGACTTGGAGAGTCAGTGCCTTTAACCTCCTGTTTGGCCCAGTTTGCAATTTCTGCGGAAGATGAACAGGAATAGGGAGAACCAATGACAGACTAGCTGGAGGTGTCTGGACGGGCAAATTTAACTCTCATTTCCCACCAGGAAGAGGAATTAACCAAAGGCTCAGCGTGCCGTGCCGGAACCAGATTAGGGCCTGAAGCCATCCTGCGGTGTTGCGGCCAGCTCACGAGAAAGCGAGTTGAAGAAAGGAGCTCAGGGGCACTGTAATTCACAAACCTGCAGAGTTATAAATGACAGCTATCGTCCAAAAATATACTGAAGTAAGGCTGCCAAGAGGACTTGAAAGCGGGGCAGAATTGCAGGAAACCGATTTCAGGAGGTAGACTGGAATTGCATTGAAAGCATAGGAAAAGAGGCAGAACGTCCACAATGATGCACTTGGCCAAAAAGGGCGTATGCGTTTTTTCCTGAATATATTCAGGAAAAAACGCATACGCCCTTTTTGGCCAACCAAGCAAGCTTGCAAAGGAAATCTGCACTACAATGAAGTCTCACTTCCCCCCGGTCAAAAGGGCCATCTGAAAAAAGTGTAAAATCCAGAAAGGCAGGACAGGCCATGGAGAACTGGGAGCCTTGTTATGCTGATGGGCGGGATGTAAATTGCCAACAGCCACTCGGGAGAAGTGTATGGTGTTTCCTGAAACATCTAAAAAACAAAGCAACAGAGCCTAGGGCACTTCCACTTATGGTCCTATAGCTTAGGGAAATTAAAATCAAAAAGACACAGCCACCCCAAAGGTTGGGACGGCTCTGTTTACAAGAACCTGGTTTACGGTACAAGTTCAATATCGCAGAAAGTGAAAAATGGATAAAGAAGTTGTGGTACTTACGTACAATGCAGAATCACTCAGCAATGAAATCTATGTCATCAGGCCCGTAGCAGCATAATGAGTGGATTCAGGTATGATGATTCTAACTGAAATAAGTCACACAGAAAAGAAACATCATAAGATATCACTAATACACGGAATGTAAACTTGGCTACACAGGAACTGAATTACAAAACAGAACAGGGTCTCAAATTTAGAAAACCAACTTATGCTTGCTTAAGGGGAAAGGTGAGTTGGGGTGCTGCATAAAACCAGAGATTGAAATGAGCACAGATAAAGTTCCTTAAGCCAAATATGGAATAGACAAGAGCTACTCCTTGCTCAACGAAATGGACTCAACATCCCATATTAAACACCTAAGAATATACCTGACTAGGAAGTATCTTAAAACCTATGGATTGCTATGTCTCTGAAAGAGAATCAAGCGTGTGTACAGGGGCATAAACGCAGCAGTGATAGGATTGGAGAGGTTCGGTGAGCAAATGAAGACCCTTTGAAGTCATATTGCATGGTACCCATTCCACGGGTCTCAACTCTCCAGGTTTAAGGTATTCTTCCTTCAGCTAAAACATGCATGTGGAACCCAGAGTATGATCAACCGTGTGATCGGGAGACGTGTTCCAATATGTGTCAGTTTTCGTCCCCTGATACTCGGGTGCAACATTCCAGACGCTTTACTAACACTCTCCCGACTTGGAGAGTCAGTGCCTTTAACCTCCTGTTTGGCCCAGTTTGCAATTTCTGCGGAAGATGAACAGGAATAGGGAGAACCAATGACAGACTAGCTGGAGGTGTCTGGACGGGCAAATTTAACTCTCATTTCCCACCAGGAAGAGGAATTCACCAAAGGCTCAGCGTGCCGTGCCGGAACCAGATTAGGGCCTGAAGCCATCCTGCGGTGTTGCGGCCAGCTCACGAGAAAGCGACTTGAAGAAAGGAGCTCAGGGGCACTGTAATTCACAAACCTGCAGAGTTATAAATGACAGCTATCGTCCAAAAATATACTGAAGTAAGGCTGCCAAGAGGACTTGAAAGCGGGGCAGAATTGCAGGAAACCGATTTCAGGAGGTAGACTGGAATTGCATTGAAAGCATAGGAAAAGAGGCAGAACGTCCACAATGATGCACTTGGCCAAAAAGGGCGTATGCGTTTTTTCCTGAATATATTCAGGAAAAAACGCATACGCCCTTTTTGGCCAACCAAGCAAGCTTGCAAAGGAAATCTGCACTACAATGAAGTCTCACTTCCCCCCGGTCAAAAGGGCCATCTGAAAAAAGTGTAAAATCCAGAAAGGCAGGACAGGCCATGGAGAACTGGGAGCCTTGTTATGCTGATGGGCGGGATGTCAATTGCCAACAGCCACTCGGGAGAAGTGTATGGTGTTTCCTGAAACATCTAAAAAACAAAGCAACAGAGCCTAGGGCACTTCCACTTATGGTCCTATAGCTTAGGGAAATTAAAATCAAAAAGACACAGCCACCCCAAAGGTTGGGACGGCTCTGTTTACAAGAACCTGGTTTACGGTACAAGTTCAATATCGCAGAAAGTGAAAAATGGATAAAGAAGTTGTGGTACTTACGTACAATGCAGTATCACTCAGCAATGAAATCTATGTCATCAGGCCCGTAGCAGCATAATGAGTGGATTCAGGTATGATGATTCTAACTGAAATAAGTCACACAGAAAAAGAAACATCATAAGATATCACTAATACACGGAATGTAAACTTGGCTACACAGGAACTGAATTACAAAACAGAACAGGGTCTCAAATTTAGAAAACCAACTTATGCTTGCTTAAGGGGAAAGGTGAGTTGGGGTGCTGCATAAAACCAGAGATTGAAATGAGCACAGATAAAGTTCCTTAAGCCAAATATGGAATAGACAAGAGCTACTCCTTGCTCAACGAAATGGACTCAACATCCCATATTAAACACCTAAGAATATACCTGACTAGGAAGTATCTTAAAACCTATGGATTGCTATGTCTCTGAAAGAGAATCAAGCGTGTGTACAGGGGCATAAATGCAGCAGTGATAGGATTGGAGAGGTTCGGTGAGCAAATGAAGACCCTTTGAAGTCATATTGCATGGTACCCATTCCACGGGTCTCAACTCTCCAGGTTTAAGGTATTCTTCCTTCAGCTAAAACATGCATGTGGAACCCAGAGTATGATCAACCGTGTGATCGGGAGACGTGTTCCAATATGTGTCAGTTTTCGTCCCCTGATACTCGGGTGCAACATTCCAGACGCTTTACTAACACTCTCCCGACTTGGAGAGTCAGTGCCTTTAACCTCCTGTTTGGCCCAGTTTGCAATTTCTGCGGAAGATGAACAGGAATAGGCAGAACCAATGACAGACTAGCTGGAGGTGTCTGGACGGGCAAATTTAACTCTCATTTCCCACCAGGAAGAGGAATTCACCAAAGGCTCAGCGTGCCGTGCCGGAACCAGATTAGGGCCTGAAGCCATCCTGCGGTGTTGCGGCCAGCTCACGAGAAAGCGAGTTGAAGAAAGGAGCTCAGGGGCACTGTAATTCACAAACCTGCAGAGTTATAAATGACAGCTATCGTCCAAAAATATACTGAAGTAAGGCTGCCAAGAGGACTTGAAAGCGGGGCAGAATTGCAGGAAACCGATTTCAGGAGGTAGACTGGAATTGCATTTAAAGCATAGGAAAAGAGGCAGAACGTCCACAATGATGCACTTGGCCAAAAAGGGCGTATGCGTTTTTTCCTGAATATATTCAGGAAAAAACGCATACGCCCTTTTTGGCCAACCAAGCAAGCTTGCAAAGGAAATCTGCACTACAATGAAGTCTCACTTCCCCCCGGTCAAAAGGGCCATCTGAAAAAAGTGTAAAATCCAGAAAGGCAGGACAGGCCATGGAGAACTGGGAGCCTTGTTATGCTGATGGGCGGGATGTAAATTGCCAACAGCCACTCGGGAGAAGTGTATGGTGTTTCCTGAAACATCTAAAAAACAAAGCAACAGAGCCTAGGGCACTTCCACTTATGGTCCTATAGCTTAGGGAAATTAAAATCAAAAAGACACAGCCACCCCAAAGGTTGGGACGGCTCTGTTTACAAGAACCTGGTTTACGGTACAAGTTCAATATCGCAGAAAGTGAAAAATGGATAAAGAAGTTGTGGTACTTACGTACAATGCAGTATCACTCAGCAATGAAATCTATGTCATCAGGCCCGTAGCAGCATAATGAGTGGATTCAGGTACGATGATTCTAACTGAAATAAGTCACACAGAAAAAGAAACATCATAAGATATCACTAATACACGGAATGTAACCTTGGCGACACAGGAACTGAATTACAAAACAGAACAGGGTCTCAAATTTAGAAAACCAACTTATGCTTGCTTAAGGGGAAAGGTGAGTTGGGGTGCTGCATAAAACCAGAGATTGAAATGAGCACAGATAAAGTTCCTTAAGCCAAATATGGAATAGACAAGAGCTACTCCTTGCTCAACGAAATGGACTCAACACCCCATATTAAACGCCTAAGAGTGTACCTGACTAGGAAGTATCTTAAAACCTATGGATTGCTATGTCTCTGAAAGAGAATCAAGTGTGTGTACAGGGGCATAAACGCAGCAGTGATAGGATTGGAGAGGTTCGGTGAGCAAATGAAGACCCTTTGAAGTCATATTGCATGGTACCCATTCCACGGGTCTCAACTCTCCAGGTTTAAGGTATTCTTCCATCAGCTAAAACATGCATGTGGAACCCAGAGTATGATCAACCGTGTGATCGGGAGACGTGTTCCAATATGTGTCAGTTTTCGTCCCCTGATACTCGGGTGCAACATTCCAGACGCTTTACTAACACTCTCCCGACTTGGAGAGTCAGTGCCTTTAACCTCCTGTTTGGCCCAGTTTGCAATTTCTGCGGAAGATGAACAGGAAGAGGGAGAACCAATGACAGACTAGCTGGAGGTGTCTGGACGGGCAAATTTAACTCTCATTTCCCACCAGGAAGAGGAATTAACCAAAGGCTCAGCGTGCCGTGCCGGAACCAGATTAGGGCCTGAAGCCATCCTGCGGTGTTGCGGCCAGCTCACGAGAAAGCGAGTTGAAGAAAGGAGCTCAGGGGCACTGTAATTCACAAACCTGCAGAGTTATAAATGACAGCTATCGTCCAAAAATATACTGAAGTAAGGCTGCCAAGAGGACTTGAAAGCGGGGCAGAATTGCAGGAAACCGATTTCAGGAGGTAGACTGGAATTGCATTTAAAGCATAGGAAAAGAGGCAGAACGTCCACAATGATGCACTTGGCCAAAAAGGGCGTATGCGTTTTTTCCTGAATATATTCAGGAAAAAACGCATACGCCCTTTTCGGCCAACCAAGCAAGCTTGCAAAGGAAATCTGCACTACAATGAAGTCTCACTTCCCCCCGGTCAAAAGGGCCATCTGAAAAAAGTGTAAAATCCAGAAAGGCAGGACAGGCCATGGAGAACTGGGAGCCTTGTTATGCTGATGGGCGGGATGTAAATTGCCAACAGCCACTCGGGAGAAGTGTATGGTGTTTCCTGAAACATCTAAAAAACAAAGCAACAGAGCCTAGGGCACTTCCACTTATGGTCCTATAGCTTAGGGAAATTAAAATCAAAAAGACACAGCCACCCCAAAGGTTGGGACGGCTCTGTTTACAAGAACCTGGTTTACGGTACAAGTTCAATATCGCAGAAAGTGAAAAATGGATAAAGAAGTTGTGGTACTTACGTACAATGCAATATCACTCAGCAATGAAATCTATGTCATCAGGCCCGTAGCAGCATAATGAGTGGATTCAGGTACGATGATTCTAACTGAAATAAGTCACACAGAAAAAGAAACATCATAAGATATCACTAATACACGGAATGTAAACTTGGCTACACAGGAACTGAATTACAAAACAGAACAGGGTCTCAAATTTAGAAAACCAACTTATGCTTTCTTAAGGGGAAAGGTGAGTTGGGGTGCTGCATAAAACCAGAGATTGAAATGAGCACAGATAAAGTTCCTTAAGCCAAATATGGAATAGACAAGAGCTACTCCTTGCTCAACGAAATGGACTCAACACCCCATATTAAATGCCTAAGAGTGTACCTGACTAGGAAGTATCTTAAAACCTATGGATTGCTATGTCTCTGAAAGAGAATCAAGTGTGTGTACAGGGGCATAAACGCAGCAGTGATAGGATTGGAGAGGTTCGGTGAGCAAATGAAGACCCTTTGAAGTCATATTGCATGGTACCCATTCCACGGGTCTCAACTCTCCAGGTTTAAGGTATTCTTCCTTCAGCTAAAACATGCATGTGGAACCCAGAGTATGATCAACCGTGTGATCGGGAGACGTGTTCCAATATGTCTCAGTTTTCGTCCCCTGGTACTCGGGTGCAACATTCCAGACGCTTTACTAACACTCTCCCGACTTGGAGAGTCAGTGCCTTTAACCTCCTGTTTGGCCCAGTTTGCAATTTCTGCGGAAGATGAACAGGAATAGGCAGAACCAATGACAGACTAGCTGGAGGTGTCTGGACGGGCAAATTTAACTCTCATTTCCCACCAGGAAGAGGAATTCACCAAAGGCTCAGCGTGCCGTGCCGGAACCAGATTAGGGCCTGAAGCCATCCTGCGGTGTTGCGGCCAGCTCACGAGAAAGCGACTTGAAGAAAGGAGCTCAGGGGCACTGTAATTCACAAACCTGCAGAGTTATAAATGACAGCTATCGTCCAAAAATATACTGAAGTAAGGCTGCCAAGAGGACTTGAAAGCGGGGCAGAATTGCAGGAAACCGATTTCAGGAGGTAGACTGGAATTGCATTGAAAGCATAGGAAAAGAGGCAGAACGTCCACAATGATGCACTTGGCCAAAAAGGGCGTATGCGTTTTTTCCTGAATATATTCAGGAAAAAACGCATACGCCCTTTTTGGCCAACCAAGCAAGCTTGCAAAGGAAATCTGCACTACAATGAAGTCTCACTTCCCCCCGGTCAAAAGGGCCATCTGAAAAAAGTGTAAAATCCAGAAAGGCAGGACAGGCCATGGAGAACTGGGAGCCTTGTTATGCTGATGGGCGGGATGTCAATTGCCAACAGCCACTCGGGAGAAGTGTATGGTGTTTCCTGAAACATCTAAAAAACAAAGCAACAGAGCCTAGGGCACTTCCACTTATGGTCCTATAGCTTAGGGAAATTAAAATCAAAAAGACACAGCCACCCCAAAGGTTGGGACGGCTCTGTTTACAAGAACCTGGTTTACGGTACAAGTTCAATATCGCAGAAAGTGAAAAATGGATAAAGAAGTTGTGGTACTTACGTACAATGCAGTATCACTCAGCAATGAAATCTATGTCATCAGGCCCGTAGCAGCATAATGAGTGGATTCAGGTATGATGATTCTAACTGAAATAAGTCACACAGAAAAAGAAACATCATAAGATATCACTAATACACGGAATGTAAACTTGGCTACACAGGAACTGAATTACAAAACAGAACAGGGTCTCAAATTTAGAAAACCAACTTATGCTTGCTTAAGGGGAAAGGTGAGTTGGGGTGCTGCATAAAACCAGAGATTGAAATGAGCACAGATAAAGTTCCTTAAGCCAAATATGGAATAGACAAGAGCTACTCCTTGCTCAACGAAATGGACTCAACATCCCATATTAAACACCTAAGAATATACCTGACTAGGAAGTATCTTAAAACCTATGGATTGCTATGTCTCTGAAAGAGAATCAAGCGTGTGTACAGGGGCATAAATGCAGCAGTGATAGGATTGGAGAGGTTCGGTGAGCAAATGAAGACCCTTTGAAGTCATATTGCATGGTACCCATTCCACGGGTCTCAACTCTCCAGGTTTAAGGTATTCTTCCTTCAGCTAAAACATGCATGTGGAACCCAGAGTATGATCAACCGTGTGATCGGGAGACGTGTTCCAATATGTGTCAGTTTTCGTCCCCTGATACTCGGGTGCAACATTCCAGACGCTTTACTAACACTCTCCCGACTTGGAGAGTCAGTGCCTTTAACCTCCTGTTTGGCCCAGTTTGCAATTTCTGCGGAAGATGAACAGGAATAGGCAGAACCAATGACAGACTAGCTGGAGGTGTCTGGACGGGCAAATTTAACTCTCATTTCCCACCAGGAAGAGGAATTCACCAAAGGCTCAGCGTGCCGTGCCGGAACCAGATTAGGGCCTGAAGCCATCCTGCGGTGTTGCGGCCAGCTCACGAGAAAGCGAGTTGAAGAAAGGAGCTCAGGGGCACTGTAATTCACAAACCTGCAGAGTTATAAATGACAGCTATCGTCCAAAAATATACTGAAGTAAGGCTGCCAAGAGGACTTGAAAGCGGGGCAGAATTGCAGGAAACCGATTTCAGGAGGTAGACTGGAATTGCATTTAAAGCATAGGAAAAGAGGCAGAACGTCCACAATGATGCACTTGGCCAAAAAGGGCGTATGCGTTTTTTCCTGAATATATTCAGGAAAAAACGCATACGCCCTTTTTGGCCAACCAAGCAAGCTTGCAAAGGAAATCTGCACTACAATGAAGTCTCACTTCCCCCCGGTCAAAAGGGCCATCTGAAAAAAGTGTAAAATCCAGAAAGGCAGGACAGGCCATGGAGAACTGGGAGCCTTGTTATGCTGATGGGCGGGATGTAAATTGCCAACAGCCACTCGGGAGAAGTGTATGGTGTTTCCTGAAACATCTAAAAAACAAAGCAACAGAGCCTAGGGCACTTCCACTTATGGTCCTATAGCTTAGGGAAATTAAAATCAAAAAGACACAGCCACCCCAAAGGTTGGGACGGCTCTGTTTACAAGAACCTGGTTTACGGTACAAGTTCAATATCGCAGAAAGTGAAAAATGGATAAAGAAGTTGTGGTACTTACGTACAATGCAGTATCACTCAGCAATGAAATCTATGTCATCAGGCCCGTAGCAGCATAATGAGTGGATTCAGGTACGATGATTCTAACTGAAATAAGTCACACAGAAAAAGAAACATCATAAGATATCACTAATACACGGAATGTAACCTTGGCGACACAGGAACTGAATTACAAAACAGAACAGGGTCTCAAATTTAGAAAACCAACTTATGCTTGCTTAAGGGGAAAGGTGAGTTGGGGTGCTGCATAAAACCAGAGATTGAAATGAGCACAGATAAAGTTCCTTAAGCCAAATATGGAATAGACAAGAGCTACTCCTTGCTCAACGAAATGGACTCAACACCCCATATTAAATGCCTAAGAGTGTACCTGACTAGGAAGTATCTTAAAACCTATGGATTGCTATGTCTCTGAAAGAGAATCAAGTGTGTGTACAGGGGCATAAACGCAGCAGTGATAGGATTGGAGAGGTTCGGTGAGCAAATGAAGACCCTTTGAAGTCATATTGCATGGTACCCATTCCACGGGTCTCAACTCTCCAGGTTTAAGGTATTCTTCCATCAGCTAAAACATGCATGTGGAACCCAGAGTATGATCAACCGTGTGATCGGGAGACGTGTTCCAATATGTGTCAGTTTTCGTCCCCTGATACTCGGGTGCAACATTCCAGACGCTTTACTAACACTCTCCCGACTTGGAGAGTCAGTGCCTTTAACCTCCTGTTTGGCCCAGTTTGCAATTTCTGCGGAAGATGAACAGGAAGAGGGAGAACCAATGACAGACTAGCTGGAGGTGTCTGGACGGGCAAATTTAACTCTCATTTCCCACCAGGAAGAGGAATTAACCAAAGGCTCAGCGTGCCGTGCCGGAACCAGATTAGGGCCTGAAGCCATCCTGCGGTGTTGCGGCCAGCTCACGAGAAAGCGAGTTGAAGAAAGGAGCTCAGGGGCACTGTAATTCACAAACCTGCAGAGTTATAAATGACAGCTATCGTCCAAAAATATACTGAAGTAAGGCTGCCAAGAGGACTTGAAAGCGGGGCAGAATTGCAGGAAACCGATTTCAGGAGGTAGACTGGAATTGCATTTAAAGCATAGGAAAAGAGGCAGAACGTCCACAATGATGCACTTGGCCAAAAAGGGCGTATGCGTTTTTTCCTGAATATATTCAGGAAAAAACGCATACGCCCTTTTCGGCCAACCAAGCAAGCTTGCAAAGGAAATCTGCACTACAATGAAGTCTCACTTCCCCCCGGTCAAAAGGGCCATCTGAAAAAAGTGTAAAATCCAGAAAGGCAGGACAGGCCATGGAGAACTGGGAGCCTTGTTATGCTGATGGGCGGGATGTAAATTGCCAACAGCCACTCGGGAGAAGTGTATGGTGTTTCCTGAAACATCTAAAAAACAAAGCAACAGAGCCTAGGGCACTTCCACTTATGGTCCTATAGCTTAGGGAAATTAAAATCAAAAAGACACAGCCACCCCAAAGGTTGGGACGGCTCTGTTTACAAGAACCTGGTTTACGGTACAAGTTCAATATCGCAGAAAGTGAAAAATGGATAAAGAAGTTGTGGTACTTACGTACAATGCAATATCACTCAGCAATGAAATCTATGTCATCAGGCCCGTAGCAGCATAATGAGTGGATTCAGGTACGATGATTCTAACTGAAATAAGTCACACAGAAAAAGAAACATCATAAGATATCACTAATACACGGAATGTAAACTTGGCTACACAGGAACTGAATTACAAAACAGAACAGGGTCTCAAATTTAGAAAACCAACTTATGCTTTCTTAAGGGGAAAGGTGAGTTGGGGTGCTGCATAAAACCAGAGATTGAAATGAGCACAGATAAAGTTCCTTAAGCCAAATATGGAATAGACAAGAGCTACTCCTTGCTCAACGAAATGGACTCAACACCCCATATTAAATGCCTAAGAGTGTACCTGACTAGGAAGTATCTTAAAACCTATGGATTGCTATGTCTCTGAAAGAGAATCAAGTGTGTGTACAGGGGCATAAACGCAGCAGTGATAGGATTGGAGAGGTTCGGTGAGCAAATGAAGACCCTTTGAAGTCATATTGCATGGTACCCATTCCACGGGTCTCAACTCTCCAGGTTTAAGGTATTCTTCCTTCAGCTAAAACATGCATGTGGAACCCAGAGTATGATCAACCGTGTGATCGGGAGACGTGTTCCAATATGTCTCAGTTTTCGTCCCCTGGTACTCGGGTGCAACATTCCAGACGCTTTACTAACACTCTCCCGACTTGGAGAGTCAGTGCCTTTAACCTCCTGTTTGGCCCAGTTTGCAATTTCTGCGGAAGATGAACAGGAATAGGCAGAACCAATGACAGACTAGCTGGAGGTGTCTGGACGGGCAAATTTAACTCTCATTTCCCACCAGGAAGAGGAATTAACCAAAGGCTCAGCGTGCCGTGCCGGAACCAGATTAGGGCCTGAAGCCATCCTGCGGTGTTGCGGCCAGCTCACGAGAAAGCGAGTTGAAGAAAGGAGCTCAGGGGCACTGTAATTCACAAACCTGCAGAGTTATAAATGACAGCTATCGTCCAAAAATATACTGAAGTAAGGCTGCCAAGAGGACTTGAAAGCGGGGCAGAATTGCAGGAAACCGATTTCAGGAGGTAGACTGGAATTGCATTTAAAGCATAGGAAAAGAGGCAGAACGTCCACAATGATGCACTTGGCCAAAAAGGGCGTATGCGTTTTTTCCTGAATATATTCAGGAAAAAACGCATACGCCCTTTTTGGCCAACCAAGCAAGCTTGCAAAGGAAATCTGCACTACAATGAAGTCTCACTTCCCCCCGGTCCAAAGGGCCATCTGAAAAAAGTGTAAAATCCAGAAAGGCAGGACAGGCCATGGAGAACTGGGAGCCTTGTTATGCTGATGGGCGGGATGTCAATTGCCAACAGCCACTCGGGAGAAGTGTATGGTGTTTCCTGAAACATCTAAAAAACAAAGCAACAGAGCCTAGGGCACTTCCACTTATGGTCCTATAGCTTAGGGAAATTAAAATCAAAAGACACAGCCACCCCAAAGGTTGGGACGGCTCTGTTTACAAGAACCTGGTTTACGGTACAAGTTCAATATCGCAGAAAGTGAAAAATGGATAAAGAAGTTGTGGTACTTACGTACAATGCAATATCACTCAGCAATGAAATCTATGTCATCAGGCCCGTAGCAGCATAATGAGTGGATTCAGGTACGATGATTCTAACTGAAATAAGTCACACAGAAAAAGAAACATCATAAGATATCACTAATACACGGAATGTAAACTTGTCTACACAGGAACTGAATTACAAAACAGAACAGGGTCTCAAATTTAGAAAACCAACTTATGCTTTCTTAAGGGGAAAGGTGAGTTGGGGTGCTGCATAAAACCAGAGATTGAAATGAGCACAGATAAAGTTCCTTAAGCCAAATATGGAATAGACAAGAGCTACTCCTTGCTCAACGAAATGGACTCAACACCCCATATTAAATGCCTAAGAGTGTACCTGACTAGGAAGTATCTTAAAACCTATGGATTGCTATGTCTCTGAAAGAGAATCAAGTGTGTGTACAGGGGCATAAACGCAGCAGTGATAGGATTGGAGAGGTTCGGTGAGCAAATGAAGACCCTTTGAAGTCATATTGCATGGTACCCATTCCACGGGTCTCAACTCTCCAGGTTTAAGGTATTCTTCCTTCAGCTAAAACATGCATGTGGAACCCAGAGTATGATCAACCGTGTGATCGGGAGACGTGTTCCAATATGTCTCAGTTTTCGTCCCCTGGTACTCGGGTGCAACATTCCAGACGCTTTACTAACACTCTCCCGACTTGGAGAGTCAGTGCCTTTAACCTCCTGTTTGGCCCAGTTTGCAATTTCTGCGGAAGATGAACAGGAATAGGCAGAACCAATGACAGACTAGCTGGAGGTGTCTGGACGGGCAAATTTAACTCTCATTTCCCACCAGGAAGAGGAATTCACCAAAGGCTCAGCGTGCCGTGCCAGAACCAGATTAGGGCCTGAAGCCATCCTGCGGTGTTGCGGCCAGCTCACGAGAAAGTGAGTTGAAGAAAGGAGCTCAGGGGCAGTGTAATTCACAAACCTGCAGAGTTATAAATGACAGCTATCGTCCAAAAATATACTGAAGTAAGGCTGCCAAGAGGACTTGAAAGCGGGGCAGAATTGCAGGAAACCGATTTCAGGAGGTAGACTGGAATTGCATTTAAAGCATAGGAAAAGAGGCAGAACGTCCACAATGATGCACTTGGCCAAAAAGGGCGTATGCGTTTTTTCCTGAATATATTCAGGAAAAAACGCATACGCCCTTTTTGGCCAACCAAGCAAGCTTGCAAAGGAAATCTGCACTACAATGAAGTCTCACTTCCCCCCGGTCAAAAGGGCCATCTGAAAAAAGTGTAAAATCCAGAAAGGCAGGACAGGCCATGGAGAACTGGGAGCCTTGTTATGCTGATGGGCGGGATGTAAATTGCCAACAGCCACTCGGGAGAAGTGTATGGTGTTTCCTGAAACATCTAAAAAACAAAGCAACAGAGCCTAGGGCACTTCCACTTATGGTCCTATAGCTTAGGGAAATTAAAATCAAAAAGACACAGCCACCCCAAATGTTGGGACGGCTCTGTTTACAAGAACCTGGTTTACGGTACAAGTTCAATATCGCAGAAAGTGAAAAATGGATAAAGAAGTTGTGGTACTTACGTACAATGCAGTATCACTCAGAAATGAAATCTATGTCATCAGGCCTGTAGCAGCATAATGAGTGGATTCAGGTATGATGATTCTAACTGAAATAAGTCACACAGAAAAAGAAACATCATAAGATATCACTAATACACGGAATGTAAACTTGGCTACACAGGAACTGAATTACAAAACAGAACAGGGTCTCAAATTTAGAAAACCAACTTATGCTTTCTTAAGGGGAAAGGTGAGTTGGGGTGCTGCATAAAACCAGAGATTGAAATGAGCACAGATAAAGTTCCTTAAGCCAAATATGGAATAGACAAGAGCTACTCCTTGCTCAATCAAATGGACTCAACACCCCATATTAAATGCCTAAGAGTGTACCTGACTAGGAAGTATCTTAAAACCTATGGATTGCTATGTCTCTGAAAGAGAATCAAGTGTGTGTACAGGGGCATAAACGCAGCAGTGATAGGATTGGAGAGGTTCGGTGAGCAAATGAAGACCCTTTGAAGTCATATTGCATGGTACCCATTCCACGGGTCTCAACTCTCCAGGTTTAAGGTATTCTTCCTTCAGCTAAAACATGCATGTGGAACCCAGAGTATGATCAACCGTGTGATCGGGAGACGTGTTCCAATATGTCTCAGTTTTCGTCCCCTGGTACTCGGGTGCAACATTCCAGACGCTTTACTAACACTCTCCCGACTTGGAGAGTCAGTGCCTTTAACCTCCTGTTTGGCCCAGTTTGCAATTTCTGCGGAAGATGAACAGGAATAGGCAGAACCAATGACAGACTAGCTGGAGGTGTCTGGACGGGCAAATTTAACTCTCATTTCCCACCAGGAAGAGGAATTAACCAAAGGCTCAGCGTGCCGTGCCGGAACCAGATTAGGGCCTAGAGCCATCCTGCGGTGTTGTGGCCAGCTCACGAGAAAGCGAGTTGAAGAAAGGAGCTCAGGGGCACTGTAATTCACAAACCTGCAGAGTTATAAATGACAGCTATCGTCCAAAAATATACTGAAGTAAGGCTGCCAAGAGGACTTGAAAGCGGGGCAGAATTGCAGGAAACCGATTTCAGGAGGTAGACTGGAATTGCATTGAAAGCATAGGAAAAGAGGCAGAACGTCCACAATGATGCACTTGGCCAAAAAGGGCGTATGCGTTTTTTCCTGAATATATTCAGGAAAAAACGCATACACCCTTTTTGGCCAACCAAGCAAGCTTGCAAAGGAAATCTGCACTACAATGAAGTCTCACTTCCCCCCGGTCCAAAGGGCCATCTGAAAAAGTGTAAAATCCAGAAAGGCAGGACAGGCCATGGAGAACTGGGAGCCTTGTTATGCTGATGGGCGGGATGTCAATTGCCAACAGCCACTCGGGAGAAGTGTATGGTGTTTCCTGAAACATCTAAAAAACAAAGCAACAGAGCCTAGGGCACTTCCACTTATGGTCCTATAGCTTAGGGAAATTAAAATCAAAAAGACACAGCCACCCCAAAGGTTGGGACGGCTCTGTTTACAAGAACCTGGTTTACGGTACAAGTTCAATATCGCAGAAAGTGAAAAATGGATAAAGAAGTTGTGGTACTTACGTACAATGCAGTATCACTCAGAAATGTAATCTATGTCATCAGGCCTGTAGCAGCATAATGAGTGGATTCAGGTATGATGATTCTACCTGAAATAAGTCACACAGGAAAAGAAACATCATAAGATATCACTAATACACGGAATGTAACCTTGGCTACACAGGAACTGAATTACAAAACAGAACAGGGTCTCAAATTTAGAAACCCAAATTATGCTTGCTTAAGGGGAAAGGTGAGTTGGGGTGCTGCATAAAACCAGAGATTGAAATGAGCACAGATAAAGTTCCTTAAGCCAAATATGGAATATACAAGAGCTACTCCTTGCTCAATGAAATGGACTCAACACCCCATATTAAATGCCTAAGAGTGTACCTGACTAGGAAGTATCTTAAAACCTATGGATTGCTATGTCTCTGAAAGAGAATCAAGTGTGTGTACAGGGGCATAAACGCAGCAGTGATAGGATTGGAGAGGTTCGGTGTGCAAATGAAGACCCTTTGAAGTCATATTGCATGGTACCCATTCCACGGGTCTCAACTCTCCAGGTTTAAGGTATTCTTCCTTCAGCTAAAACATGCATGTGGAACCCAGAGTATGATCAACCGTGTGATCGGGAGACGTGTTCCAATATGTCTCAGTTTTCGTCCCCTGGTACTCGGGTGCAACATTCCAGACGCTTTACTAACACTCTCCCGACTTGGAGAGTCAGTGCCTTTAACCTCCTGTTTGGCCCAGTTTGCAATTTCTGCAGAAGATGAACAGGAATAGGGAGAACCAATGACAGACTAGCTGGAGGTGTCTGGACGGGCAAATTTAACTCTCATTTCCCACCAGGAAGAGGAATTAACCAAAGGCTCAGCGTGCCGTGCCGGAACCAGATTAGGGCCTGAAGCCATCCTGCGGTGTTGCGGCCAGCTCACGAGAAAGCGAGTTGAAGAAAGGAGCTCAGGGGCACTGTAATTCACAAACCTGCAGAGTTATAAATGACAGCTATCGTCCAAAAATATACTGAAGTAAGGCTGCCAAGAGGACTTGAAAGCGGGGCAGAATTGCAGGAAACCGATTTCAGGAGGTAGACTGGAATTGCATTTAAAGCATAGGAAAAGAGGCAGAACGTCCACAATGATGCACTTGGCCAAAAAGGGCGTATGCGTTTTTTCCTGAATATATTCAGGAAAAAACGCATACGCCCTTTTTGGCCAACCAAGCAAGCTTGCAAAGGAAATCTGCACTACAATGAAGTCTCACTTCCCCCCGGTCCAAAGGGCCATCTGAAAAAAGTGTAAAATCCAGAAAGGCAGGACAGGCCATGGAGAACTGGGAGCCTTGTTATGCTGATGGGCGGGATGTAAATTGCCAACAGCCACTCGGGAGAAGTGTATGGTGTTTCCTGAAACATCTAAAAAACAAAGCAACAGAGCCTAGGGCACTTCCACTTATGGTCCTATAGCTTAGGGAAATTAAAATCAAAAGACACAGCCACCCCAAAGGTTGGGACGGCTCTGTTTACAAGAACCTGGTTTACGGTACAAGTTCAATATCGCAGAAAGTGAAAAATGGATAAAGAAGTTGTGGTACTTACGTACAATGCAATATCACTCAGCAATGAAATCTATGTCATCAGGCCCGTAGCAGCATAATGAGTGGATTCAGGTACGATGATTCTAACTGAAATAAGTCACACAGAAAAAGAAACATCATAAGATATCACTAATACACGGAATGTAAACTTGGCTACACAGGAACTGAATTACAAAACAGAACAGGGTCTCAAATTTAGAAAACCAACTTATGCTTGCTTAAGGGGAAAGGTGAGTTGGGGTGCTGCATAAAACCAGAGATTGAAATGAGCACAGATAAAGTTCCTTAAGCCAAATATGGAATAGACAAGAGCTACTCCTTGCTCAACGAAATGGACTCAACACCCCATATTAAATGCCTAAGAGTGTACCTGACTAGGAAGTATCTTAAAACCTATGGATTGCTATGTCTCTGAAAGAGAATCAAGTGTGTGTACAGGGGCATAAACGCAGCAGTGATAGGATTGGAGATGTTCGGTGAGCAAATGAAGACCCTTTGAAGTCATATTGCATGGTACCCATTCCACGGGTCTCAACTCTCCAGGTTTAAGGGATTCTTCCTTCAGCTAAAACATGCATGTGGAACCCAGAGTATGATCAACCGTGTGATCGGGAGACGTGTTCCAATATGTCTCAGTTTTCGTCCCCTGGTACTCGGGTGCAACATTCCAGACGCTTTACTAACACTCTCCCGACTTGGAGAGTCAGTGCCTTTAACCTCCTGTTTGGCCCAGTTTGCAATTTCTGCGGAAGATGAACAGGAATAGGCAGAACCAATGACAGACTAGCTGGAGGTGTCTGGACGGGCAAATTTAACTCTCATTTCCCACCAGGAAGAGGAATTAACCAAAGGCTCAGCGTGCCGTGCCGGAACCAGATTAGGGCCTGAAGCCATCCTGCGGTGTTGTGGCCAGCTCACGAGAAAGCGAGTTGAAGAAAGGAGCTCAGGGGCACTGTAATTCACAAACCTGCAGAGTTATAAATGACAGCTATCGTCCAAAAATATACTGAAGTAAGGCTGCCAAGAGGACTTGAAAGCGGGGCAGAATTGCAGGAAACCGATTTCAGGAGGTAGACTGGAATTGCATTGAAAGCATAGGAAAAGAGGCAGAACGTCCACAATGATGCACTTGGCCAAAAAGGGCGTATGCGTTTTTTCCTGAATATATTCAGGAAAAAACGCATACGCCCTTTTTGGCCAACCAAGCAAGCTTGCAAAGGAAATCTGCACTACAATGAAGTCTCACTTCCCCCCGGTCCAAAGGGCCATCTGAAAAAAGTGTAAAATCCAGAAAGGCAGGACAGGCCATGGAGAACTGGGAGCCTTGTTACGCTGATGGGCGGGATGTAAATTGCCAACAGCCACTCGGAAGAAGTGTATGGTGTTTCCTGAAACATCTAAAAAACAAAGCAACAGAGCCTAGGGCACTTCCACTTATGGTCCTATAGCTTAGGGAAATTAAAATCAAAAGACACAGCCACCCCAAAGGTTGGGACGGCTCTGTTTACAAGAACCTGGTTTACGGTACAAGTTCAATATCGCAGAAAGTGAAAAATGGATAAAGAAGTTGTGGTACTTACGTACAATGCAATATCACTCAGCAATGAAATCTATGTCATCAGGCCCGTAGCAGCATAATGACTGGATTCAGGTACGATGATTCTAACTGAAATAAGTCACACAGAAAAAGAAACATCATAAGATATCACTAATACACGGAATGTAAACTTGGCTACACAGGAACTGAATTACAAAACAGAACAGGGTCTCAAATTTAGAAAACAAACTTATGCTTTCTTAAGGGGAAAGGTGAGTTGGGGTGCTGCATAAAACCAGAGATTGAAATGAGCACAGATAAAGTTCCTAAAGCCAAATATGGAATAGACAAGAGCTACTCCTTGCTCAACGAAATGGACTCAACACCCCATATTAAATGCCTAAGAGTGTACCTGACTAGGAAGTATCTTAAAACCTATGGATTGCTATGTCTCTGAAAGAGAATCAAGTGTGTGTACAGGGGCAAAACGCAGCAGTGATAGGATTGGAGAGGTTCGGTGAGCAAATGAAGACCCTTTGAAGTCATATTGCATGGTACCCATTCCACGGGTCTCAACTCTCCAGGTTGAAGGTATTCTTCCTTCAGCTAAAACATGCATGTGGAACCCAGAGTATGATCAACCGTGTGATCGGGAGACGTGTTCCAATATGTCTCAGTTTTCATCCCCTGGTACTCGGGTGCAACATTCCAGACGCTTTACTAACACTCTCCCGACTTGGAGAGTCAGTGCCTTTAACCTCCTGTTTGGCCCAGTTTGCAATTTCTGCGGCAGATGAACAGGAATAGGCAGAACCAATGACAGACTAGCTGGAGGTGTCTGGACGGGCAAATTTAACTCTCATTTCCCACCAGGAAGAGGAATTAACCAAAGGCTCAGCGTGCCGTGCCGGAACCAGATTAGGGCCTGAAGCCATCCTGCGGTGTTGCGGCCAGCTCACGAGAAAGCGAGTTGAAGAAAGGAGCTCAGGGGCACTGTAATTCACAAACCTGCAGAGTTATAAATGACAGCTATCGTCCAAAAATATACTGAAGTAAGGCTGCCAAGAGGACTTGAAAGCGGGGCAGAATTGCAGGAAAACGATTTCAGGAGGTAGACTGGAATTGCATTTAAAGCATAGGAAAAGAGGCAGAACGTCCACAATGATGCACTTGGCCAAAAAGGGCGTATGCGGTTTTTCCTGAATATATTCAGGAAAAAACGCATACGCCCTTTTTGGCCAACCAAGCAAGCTTGCAAAGGAAATCTGCACTACAATGAAGTCTCACTTCCCCCCGGTCCAAAGGGCCATCTGAAAAAAGTGTAAAATCCAGAAAGGCAGGACAGGCCATGGAGAACTGGGAGCCTTGTTACGGTGATGGGCGGGATGTAAATTGCCAACAGCCACTCGGAAGAAGTGTATGGTGTTTCCTGAAACATCTAAAAAACAAAGCAACAGAGCCTAGGGCACTTCCACTTATGGTCCTATAGCTTAGGGAAATTAAAATCAAAAGACACAGCCACCCCAAAGGTTGGGACGGCTCTGTTTACAAGAACCTGGTTTACGGTACAAGTTCAATATCGCAGAAAGTGAAAAATGGATAAAGAAGTTGTGGTACTTACGTACAATGCAATATCACTCAGCAATGAAATCTATGTCATCAGCCCCGTAGCAGCATAATGAGTGGATTCAGGTATGATGATTCTAACTGAAATAAGTCACACAGGAAAAGAAACATCATAAGATATCACTAATACACGGAATGTAACCTTGGCTACACAGGAACTGAATTACAAAACAGAACAGGGTCTCAAATTTAGAAACCCAACTTATGCTTGCTTAAGGGGAAAGGTGAGTTGGGGTGCTGCATAAAACCAGAGATTGAAATGAGCACAGATAAAGTTCCTTAAGCCAAATATGGAATATACAAGAGCTACTCCTTGCTCAACGAATTGGACTCAACACCCCATATTAAATGCCTAAGAGTGTACCTGACTAGGAAGTATCTTAAAACCTATGGATTGCTATGTCTCTGAAAGAGAATCAAGTGTGTGTACAGGGGCATAAACGCAGCAGTGATAGGATTGGAGAGGTTCGGTGAGCAAATGAAGACCCTTTGAAGTCATATTGCATGGTACCCATTCCACGGGTCTCAACTCTCCAGGTTTAAGGTATTCTTCCTTCAGCTAAAACATGCATGTGGAACCCAGAGTATGATCAACCGTGTGATCGGGAGACGTGTTCCAATATGTCTCAGTTTTCGTCCCCTGGTACTCGGGTGCAACATTCCAGACGCTTTACTAACACTCTCCCGACTTGGAGAGTCAGTGCCTTTAACCTCCTGTTTGGCCCAGTTTGCAATTTCTGCGGAAGATGAACAGGAATAGGCAGAACCAATGACAGACTAGCTGGAGGTGTCTGGACGGGCAAATTTAACTCTCATTTCCCACCAGGAAGAGGAATTAACCAAAGGCTCAGCGTGCCGTGCCGGAACCAGATTAGGGCCTGAAGCCATCCTGCGGTGTTGCGGCCAGCTCACGAGAAAGCGAGTTGAAGAAAGGAGCTCAGGGGCACTGTAATTCACAAACCTGCAGAGTTATAAATGACAGCTATCGTCCAAAAATATACTGAAGTAAGGCTGCCAAGAGGACTTGAAAGCGGGGCAGAATTGCAGGAAACCGATTTCAGGAGGTAGACTGGAATTGCATTTAAAGCATAGGAAAAGAGGCAGAACGTCCACAATGATGCACTTGGCCAAAAAGGGCGTATGCGTTTTTTCCTGAATATATTCAGGAAAAAACGCATACGCCCTTTTTGGCCAACCAAGCAAGCTTGCAAAGGAAATGTGCACTACAATGAAGTCTCACTTCCCCCCGGTCCAAAGGGCCATCTGAAAAAAGTGTAAAATCCAGAAAGGCAGGACAGGCCATGGAGAACTGGGAGCCTTGTTATGCTGATGGGCGGGATGTAAATTGCCAACAGCCACTCGGGAGAAGTGTATGGTGTTTCCTGAAGCATCTAAAAAACAAAGCAACAGAGCCTAGGGCACTTCCACTTATGGTCCTATAGCTTAGGGAAATTAAAATCAAAAAGACACAGCCACCCCAAAGGTTGGGACGGCTCTGTTTACAAGAACCTGGTTTACGGTACAAGTTCAATATCGCAGAAAGTGAAAAATGGATAAAGAAGTTGTGGTACTTACGTACAATGCAGTATCACTCAGAAATGAAATCTATGTCATCAGGCCTGTAGCAGCATAATGAGTGGATTCAGGTATGATGATTCTAACTGAAATAAGTCACAGAGGAAAAGAAACATCATAAGATATCACTAATACACGGAATGTAAACTTGGCTACACAGGAACTGAATTACAAAACAGAACAGGGTCTCAAATTTAGAAAACCAACTTATGCTTTCTTAAGGGGAAAGGTGAGTTGGGGTGCTGCATAAAACCAGAGATTGAAATGAGCACAGATAAAGTTCCTTAAGCCAAATATGGAATAGACAAGAGCTACTCCTTGCTCAACGAAATGGACTCAACACCCCATATTAAATGCCTAAGAGTGTACCTGACTAGGAAGTATCTTAAAACCTATGGATTGCTATGTCTCTGAAAGAGAATCAAGTGTGTGTACAGGGGCATAAACGCAGCAGTGATAGGATTGGAGAGGTTCGGTGAGCAAATGAAGACCCTTTGAAGTCATATTGCATGGTACCCATTCCACGGGTCTCAACTCTCCAAGTTTAAGGTATTCTTCCTTCAGCTAAAACATGCATGTGGAACCCAGAGTATGATCAACCGTGTGATCGGGAGACGTGTTCCAATATGTCTCAGTTTTCGTCCCCTGGTACTCGGGTGCAACATTCCAGACGCTTTACTAACACTCTCCCGACTTGGAGAGTCAGTGCCTTTAACCTCCTGTTTGGCCCAGTTTGCAATTTCTGCGGAAGATGAACAGGAATAGGCAGAACCAATGACAGACTAGCTGGAGGTGTCTGGACGGGCAAATTTAACTCTCATTTCCCACCAGGAAGAGGAATTAACCAAAGGCTCAGCGTGCCGTGCCGGAACCAGATTAGGGCCTGAAGCCATCCTGCGGTGTTGCGGCCAGCTCATGAGAAAGCGAGTTGAAGAAAGGAGCTCAGGGGCACTGTAATTCACAAACCTGCAGAGTTATAAATGACAGCTATCGTCCAAAAATATACTGAAGTAAGGCTGCCAAGAGGACTTGAAAACGGGGCAGAATTGCAGGAAACCGATTTCAGGAGGTAGACTGGAATTGCATTTAAAGCATAGGAAAAGAGGCAGAACGTCCACAATGATGCACTTGGCCAAAAAGGGCGTATGCGGTTTTTCCTGAATATATTCAGGAAAAAACGCATACGCCCTTTTTGGCCAACCAAGCAAGCTTGCAAAGGAAATCTGCACTACAATGAAGTCTCACTTCCCCCCGGTCAAAAGGGCCATCTGAAAAAAGTGTAAAATCCAGAAAGGCAGGACAGGCCATGGAGAACTGGGAGCCTTGTTACGCTGATGGGCGGGATGTAAATTGCCAACAGCCACTCGGAAGAAGTGTATGGTGTTTCCTGAAACATCTAAAAAACAAAGCAACAGAGCCTAGGGCACTTCCACTTATGGTCCTATAGCTTAGGGAAATTAAAATCAAAAGACACAGCCACCCCAAAGGTTGGGACGGCTCTGTTTACAAGAACCTGGTTTACGGTACAAGTTCAATATCGCAGAAAGTGAAAAATGGATAAAGAAGTTGTGGTACTTACGTACAATGCAATATCACTCAGCAATGAAATCTATGTCATCAGCCCCATAGCAGCATAATGAGTGGATTCAGGTATGATGATTCTAACTGAAATAAGTCACACAGGAAAAGAAACATCATAAGATATCACTAATACACGGAATGTAACCTTGGCTACACAGGAACTGAATTACAAAACAGAACAGGGTCTCAAATTTAGAAACCCAACTTATGCTTGCTTAAGGGGAAAGGTGAGTTGGGGTGCTGCATAAAACCAGAGATTGAAATGAGCACAGATAAAGTTCCTTAAGCCAAATATGGAATATACAAGAGCTACTCCTTGCTCAACGAAATGGACTCAACACCCCATATTAAATGCCTAAGAGTGTACCTGACTAGGAAGTATCTTAAAACCTATGGATTGCTATGTGTCTGAAAGAGAATCAAGTGTGTGTACAGGGGCATAAACGCAGCAGTGATAGGATTGGAGAGGTTCGGTGAGCAAATGAAGACGCTTTGAAATCATATTGCATGGTACCCATTCCACGGGTCTCAACTCTCCAGGTTTAAGGTATTCTTCCTTCAGCTAAAACATGCATGTGGAACCCAGAGTATGATCAACCGTGTGATCGGGAGACGTGTTCCAATATGTCTCAGTTTTCGTCCCCTGGTACTCGGGTGCAACATTCCAGACGCTTTACTAACACTCTCCCGACTTGGAGAGTCAGTGCCTTTAACCTCCTGTTTGGCCCAGTTTGCAATTTCTGCGGAAGATGAACAGGAATAGGGAGAACCAATGACAGACTAGCTGGAGGTGTCTGGACGGGCAAATTTAACTCTCATTTCCCACCAGGAAGAGGAATTAACCAAAGGCTCAGCGTGCCGTGCCGGAACCAGATTAGGGCCTGAAGCCATCCTGCGGTGTTGCGGCCAGCTCACGAGAAAGCGAGTTGAAGAAAGGAGCTCAGGGGCACTGTAATTCACAAACCTGCAGAGTTATAAATGACAGCTATCGTCCAAAAATATACTGAAGTAAGGCTGCCAAGAGGACTTGAAAGCGGGGCAGAATTGCAGGAAACCGATTTCAGGAGGTAGACTGGAATTGCATTGAAAGCATAGGAAAAGAGGCAGAACGTCCACAATGATGCACTTGGCCAAAAAGGGCGTATGCGTTTTTTCCTGAATATATTCAGGAAAAAACGCATACGCCCTTTTTGGCCAACCAAGCAAGCTTGCAAAGGAAATCTGCACTACAATGAAGTCTCACTTCCCCCCGGTCAAAAGGGCCATCTGAAAAAAGTGTAAAATCCAGAAAGGCAGGACAGGCCGTGGAGAACTGGGAGCCTTGTTATGCTGATGGGCGGGATGTAAATTGCCAACAGCCACTCGGGAGAAGTGTATGGTGTTTCCTGAAACATCTAAAAAACAAAGCAACAGAGCCTAGGGCACTTCCACTTATGGTCCTATAGCTTAGGGAAATTAAAATCAAAAGACACAGCCACCCCAAAGGTTGGGACGGCTCTGTTTACAAGAACCTGGTTTACGGTACAAGTTCAATATCGTAGAAAGTGAAAAATGGATAAAAAAGTTGTGGTACTTACGTACAATGCAATATCACTCAGCAATGAAATCTATGTCATCAGGCCCGTAGCAGCATAATGAGTGGATTCAGGTACGATGATTCTAACTGAAATAAGTCACACAGGAAAAGAAACATCAAAAGATATCACTAATACACGGAATGTAACCTTGGCTACACAGGAACTGAATTACAAAACAGAACAGGGTCTCAAATTTAGAAACCCAACTTATGCTTGCTTAAGGGGAAAGGTGAGTTGGGGTGCTGCATAAAACCAGAGATTGAAATGAGCACAGATAAAGTTCCTTAAGCCAAATATGGAATAGACAAGAGCTACTCCTTGCTCAACGAAATGGACTCAACACCCCATATTAAATGCCTAAGAGTGTACCTGACTAGGAAGTATCTTAAAACCTATGGATTGCTATGTCTCTGAAAGAGAATCAAGTGTGTGTACAGGGGCATAAACGCAGCAGTGATAGGATTGGAGAGGTTCGTTGAGCAAATGAAGACCCTTTGAAGTCATATTGCATGGTACCCATTCCACGGGTCTCAACTCTCCAGGTTTAAGGTATTCTTCCTTCAGCTAAAACATGCATGTGGAACCCAGAGTATGATCAACTGTGTGATCGGGAGACGTGTTCCAATACGTCTCAGTTTTCGTCCCCTGGTACTCGGGTGCAACATTCCAGACGCTTTACTAACACTCTCCCGACTTGGAGAGTCAGTGCCTTTAACCTCCTGTTTGGCCCAGTTTGCAATTTCTGTGGAAGATGAACAGGAATAGGCAGAACCAATGACAGACTAGCTGGAGGTGTCTGGACGGGCAAATTTAACTCTCATTTCCCACCAGGAAGAGGAATTAACCAAAGGCTCAACGTGCCGTGCCGGAACCAGATTAGGGCCTGAAGCCATCCTGCAGTGTTGCGGCCAGCTCACGAGAAAGCGACTTGAAGAAAGGAGCTCAGGGGCACTGTAATTCACAAACCTGCAGAGTTATAAATGACAGCTATCGTCCAAAAATATACTGAAGTAAGGCTGCCAAGAGGACTTGAAAGCGGGGCAGAATTGCAGGAAACCGATTTCAGGAGGTAGACTGGAATTGCATTTAAAGCATAGGAAAAGAGGCAGAACGTCCACAATGATGCACTTGGCCAAAAAGGGCGTATGCGTTTTTTCCTGAATATATTCAGGAAAAAACGCATACGCCCTTTTTGGCCAACCAAGCAAGCTTGCAAAGGAAATCTGCACTACAATGAAGTCTCACGTCCCCATGGTCAAAAGGGCCATCTGAAAAAAGTGTGAAATCCAGAAAGGCAGGACAGGCCATGGAGAACTGGGAGCCTTGTTATGCTGATGGGCGGGATGTAAATTGCCAACAGCCACTCGGGAGAAGTGTATGGTGTTTCCTGAAACATCTAAAAAACAAAGCAACACAGCCTAGGGCACTTCCACTTATGGTCCTATAGCTTAGGGAAATTAAAATCAAAAGACACAGCCACCCCAAAGGTTGGGACGGCTCTGTTTACAAGAACCTGGTTTACGGTACAAGTTCAATATCGCAGAAAGTGAAAAATGGATAAAGAAGTTGTGGTACTTACGTACAATGCAGTATCACTCAGCAAAGAAATCTATGTCATCAGGCCCGTAGCAGCATAATGAGTGGATTCAGGTATGATGATTCTAACTGAAATAAGTCACACAGAAAAAGAAACATCATAAGATATCACTAATACACGGAATGTAACCTTGGCTACACAGGAACTGAATTACAAAACAGAACAGGGTCTCAAATTTGGAAAACCAACTTATGCTTGCTTAAGGGGAAAGGTGAGTTGGGGTGCTGCATAAAACCAGAGATTGAAATGAGCACAGATAAAGTTCCTTAAGCCAAATATGGAATAGACAAGAGCTACTCCTTGCTCAACGAAATGGACTCAACACCCCATATTAAATGCCTAAGAGTGTACCTGACTAGGAAGTATCTTAAAACCTATGGATTGCTATGTCTCCGAAAGAGAATCAAGCGTGTGTACAGGGGCATAAACGCAGCAGTGATAGGACTGGAGAGGTTCGGTGAGCAAATGAAGACCCTTTGAAGTCATATTGCATGGAACCCATTCCACGGGTCTCAACTCTCCAGGTTTAAGGTATTCTTCCTTCAGCTAAAACATGCATGTGGAACCCAGAGTATGATCAACCGTGTGATCGGGAGACGTGTTCCAATATGTCTCAGTTTTCGTCCCCTGGTACTCGGGTGCAACATTCCAGACGCTTTACTAACACTCTCCCGACTTGGAGAGTCAGTGCCTTTAACCTCCTGTTTGGCCCAGTTTGCAATTTCTGCGGAAGATGAACAGGAATAGGGAGAACCAATGACAGACTAGCTGGAGGTGTCTGGACGGGCAAATTTAACTCTCATTTCCCACCAGGAAGAGGAATTAACCAAAGGCTCAGCGTGCCGTGCCGGAACCAGATTAGGGCCTGAAGCCATCCTGCGGTGTTGCGGCCAGCTCACGAGAAAGCGAGTTGAAGAAAGGAGCTCAGGGGCACTGTAATTCACAAACCTGCAGAGTTATAAATGACAGCTATCGTCCAAAAATATACTGAAGTAAGGCTGCCAAGAGGACTTGAAAGCGGGGCAGAATTGCAGGAAACCGATTTCAGGAGGTAGACTGGAATTGCATTTAAAGCATAGGAAAAGAGGCAGAACGTCCACAATGATGCACTTGGCCAAAAAGGGCGTATGCGTTTTTTCCTGAATATATTCAGGAAAAAACGCATACGCCCTTTTTGGCCAACCAAGCAAGCTTGCAAAGGAAATCTGCACTACAATGAAGTCTCACGTCCCCATGGTCAAAAGGGCCATCTGAAAAAAGTGTGAAATCCAGAAAGGCAGGACAGGCCATGGAGAACTGGGAGCCTTGTTATGCTGATGGGCGGGATGTAAATTGCCAACAGCCACTCGGGAGAAGTGTATGGTGTTTCCTGAAACATCTAAAAAACAAAGCAACACAGCCTAGGGCACTTCCACTTATGGTCCTATAGCTTAGGGAAATTAAAATCAAAAGACACAGCCACCCCAAAGGTTGGGACGGCTCTGTTTACAAGAACCTGGTTTACGGTACAAGTTCAATATCGCAGAAAGTGAAAAATGGATAAAGAAGTTGTGGTACTTACGTACAATGCAATATCACTCAGCAATGAAATCTATGTCATCAGGCCCGTAGCAGCATAATGAGTGGATTCAGGTACGATGATTCTAACTGAAATAAGTCACACAGAAAAAGAAACATCATAAGATATCACTAATACACGGAATGTAACCTTGGCTACACAGGAACTGAATTACAAAACAGAACAGGGTCTCAAATTTAGAAAACCAACTTATGCTTGCTTAAGGGGAAAGGTGAGTTGGGGTGCTGCATAAAACCAGAGATTGAAATGAGCACAGATAAAGTTCCTTAAGCCAAATATGGAATAGACAAGAGCTACTCCTTGCTCAACGAAATGGACTCAACACCCCATATTAAATGCCTAAGAGTGTACCTGACTAGGAAGTATCTTAAAACCTATGGATTGCTATGTCTCTGAAAGAGAATCAAGTGTGTGTACAGGGGCATAAACGCAGCAGTGATAGGATTGGAGAGGTTCGGTGAGCAAATGAAGACCCTTTGAAGTCATATTGCATGGTACCCATTCCACGGGTCTCAACTCTCCAGGTTTAAGGTATTCTTCCTTCAGCTAAAACATGCATGTGGAACCCAGAGTATGATCAACCGTGTGATCGGGAGACGTGTTCCAATATGTGTCAGTTTTCGTCCCCTGGTACTCGGGTGCAACATTCCAGATGCTTTACTAACACTCTCCCGACTTGGAGAGTCAGTGCCTTTAACCTCCTGTTTGGCCCAGTTTGCAATTTCTGCGGAAGATGAACAGGAATAGGGAGAACCAATGACAGACTAGCTGGAGGTGTCTGGACGGGCAAATTTAACTCTCATTTCCCACCAGGAAGAGGAATTAACCAAAGGCTCAGCGTGCCGTTCCGGAACCAGATTAGGGCCTGAAGCCATCCTGCAGTGTTGCGGCCAGCTCACGAGAAAGCGAGTTGAAGAAAGGAGCTCAGGGGCAGTGTAATTCACAAACCTGCAGAGTTATAAATGACAGCTATCGTCCAAAAATATACTGAAGTAAGGCTGCCAAGAGGACTTGAAAGCGGGGCAGAATTGCAGGAAACCGATTTCAGGAGGTAGACTGGAATTGCATTTAAAGCATAGGAAAAGAGGCAGAACGTCCACAATGATGCACTTGGCCAAAAAGGGCGTATGCGTTTTTTCCTGAATATATTCAGGAAAAAACGCATACGCCCTTTTTGGCCAACCAAGCAAGCTTGCAAAGGAAATCTGCACTACAGTGAAGTCTCACTTCCCCCTGGTCAAAAGGGCCATCTGAAAAAAGTGTAAAATCCAGAAAGGCAGGACAGGCCATGGAGAACTGGGAGCCTTGTTATGCTGATGGGCGGGATGTAAATTGCCAACAGCCACTCAGGAGAAGTGTATGGTGTTTCCTGAAACATCTAAAAAACAAAGCAACAGAGCCTAGGGCACTTCCACTTATGGTCCTATAGCTTAGGGAAATTAAAATCAAAAAACACAGCCACCCCAAAGGTTGGGACGGCTCTGTTTACAAGAACCTGGTTTACGGTACAAGTTCAATATCGCAGAAAGTGAAAAATGGATAAAGAAGTTGTGGTACTTACGTACAATGCAGTATCACTCAGCAATGAAATCTATGTCATCAGGCCTGTAGCAGCATAATGAGTGGATTCAGGTATGATGATTCTAACTGAAATAAGTCACACAGGAAAAGAAACATCATAAGATATCACTAATACACGGAATGTAACCTTGGCTACACAGGAACTGAATTACAAAACAGAACAGGGTCTCAAATTTAGAAACCCAACTTATGCTTGCTTAAGGGGAAAGGTGAGTTGGGGTGCTGCATAAAACCAGAGATTGAAATGAGCACAGATAAAGTTCCTTAAGCCAAATATGGAATAGACAAGAGCTACTCCTTGCTCAACGAAATGGACTCAACACCCCATATTAAATGCCTAAGAGTGTACCTGACTAGGAAGTATCTTAAAACCTATGGATTGCTATGTCTCTGAAAGAGAATCAAGCGTGTGTACAGGGGCATAAACGCAGCAGTGATAGGATTGGAGAGGTTCGGTGAGCAAATGAAGACCCTTTGAAGTCATATTGCATGGTACCCATTCCACGGGTCTCAACTCTCCAGGTTTAAGGTATTCTTCCTTCAGCTAAAACATGCATGTGGAACCCAGAGTATGATCAACCGTGTGATCGGGAGACGTGTTCCAATATGTCTCAGTTTTCGTCCCCTGGTACTCGGGTGCAACATTCCAGACGCTTTACTAACACTCTCCCGACTTGGAGAGTCAGTGCCTTTAACCTCCTGTTTGGCCCAGTTTGCAATTTCTGCGGAAGATGAACAGGAATAGGGAGAACCAATGACAGACTAGCTGGAGGTGTCTGGACGGGCAAATTTAACTCTCATTTCCCACCAGGAAGAGGAATTAACCAAAGGCTCAGCGTGCCGTGCCGGACCAGATTAGGGCCTGAAGCCATCCTGCGGTGTTGCGGCCAGCTCACGAGAAAGCGAGTTGAAGAAAGGAGCTCAGGGGCACTGTAATTCACAAACCTGCAGAGTTATAAATGACAGCTATCGTCCAAAAATATACTGAAGTAAGGCTGCCAAGAGGACTTGAAAGCGGGGCAGAATTGCAGGAAACCGATTTCAGGAGGTAGACTGGAATTGCATTTAAAGCATAGGAAAAGAGGCAGAACGTCCACAATGATGCACTTGGCCAAAAAGGGCGTATGCGTTTTTTCCTGAATATATTCAGGAAAAATCGCATACGCCCTTTTTGGCCAACCAAGCAAGCTTGCAAAGGAAATCTGCACTACAATGAAGTCTCACTTCCCCCCGGTCAAAAGGGCCATCTGAAAAAAGTGTAAAATCCAGAAAGGCAGGACAGGCCATGGAGAACTGGGAGCCTTGTTATGCTGATGGGCGGGATGTAAATTGCCAACAGCCACTCGGGAGAAGTGTATGGTGTTTCCTGAAACATCTAAAAAACAAAGCAACAGAGCCTAGGGCACTTCCACTTATGGTCCTATAGCTTAGGGAAATTAAAATCAAAAAGACACAGCCACCCCAAAGGTTGGGACGGCTCTGTTTACAAGAACCTGGTTTACGGTACAAGTTCAATATCGCAGAAAGTGAAAAATGGATAAAGAAGTTGTGGTACTTACGTACAATGCAGTATCACTCAGCAATGAAATCTATGTCATCAGGCCCGTAGCAGCATAATGAGTGGATTCAGGTACGATGATTCTAACTGAAATAAGTCACACAGGAAAAGAAACATCATAAGATATCACTAATACACGGAATGTAAACTTGGCTACACAGGAACTGAATTACAAAACAGAACAGGGTCTCAAATTTAGAAACCCAACTTATGCTTGCTTAAGGGGAAAGGTGAGTTGGGGTGCTGCATAAAACCAGAGATTGAAATGAGCACAGATAAAGTTCCTTAAGCCAAATATGGAATAGACAAGAGCTACTCCTTGCTCAACGAAATGGACTCAACACCCCATATTAAATGCCTAAGAGTGTACCTGACTAGGAAGTATCTTAAAACCTATGGATTGCTATGTGTCTGAAAGAGAATCAAGCGTGTGTACAGGGGCATAAACGCAGCAGTGATAGGATTGGAGAGGTTCGGTGAGCAAATGAAGACCCTTTGAAGTCATATTGCATGGTACCCATTCCACGGGTCTCAACTCTCCAGGTTTAAGGTATTCTTCCTTCAGCTAAAACATGCATGTGGAACCCAGAGTATGATCAACCGTGTGATCGGGAGACGTGTTCCAATATGTCTCAGTTTTCGTCCCCTGGTACTCGGGTGCAACATTCCAGACGCTTTACTAACACTCTCCCGACTTGGAGAGTCAGTGCCTTTAACCTCCTGTTTGGCCCAGTTTGCGATTTCTGCGGAAGATGAACAGGAATAGGGAGAACCAATGACAGACTAGCTGGAGGTGTCTGGACGGGCAAATTTATCTCTCATTTCCCACCAGGAAGAGGAATTAACCAAAGGCTCAGCGTGCCGTGCCGGAACCAGATTAGGGCCTGAAGCCATCCTGCGGTGTTGCGGCCAGCTCACGAGAAAGCGAGTTGAAGAAAGGAGCTCAGGGGCACTGTAATTCACAAACCTGCAGAGTTATAAATGACAGCTATCGTCCAAAAATATACTGAAGTAAGGCTGCCAAGAGGACTTGAAAGCGGGGCAGAATTGCAGGAAACCGATTTCAGGAGGTAGACTGGAATTGCATTGAAAGCATAGGAAAAGAGGCAGAACGTCCACAATGATGCACTTGGCCAAAGAGGGCGTATGCGTTTTTTCCTGAATATATTCAGGAAAAAACGCATACGCCCTTTTTGGCCAACCAAGCAAGCTTGCAAAGGAAATCTGCACTACAATGAAGTCTCACTTCCCCCCGGTCAAAAGGGCCATCTGAAAAAAGTGTAAAATCCAGAAAGGCAGGACAGGCCATGGAGAACTGGGAGCCTTGTTATGCTGATGGGCGGGATGTAAATTGCCAACAGCCACTCGGGAGAACTGTATGGTGTTTCCTGAAACATCTAAAAAACAAAGCAACAGAGCCTAGGGCACTTCCACTTATGGTCCTATAGCTTAGGGAAATTAAAATCAAAAGACACAGCCACCCCAAAGGTTGGGACGGCTCTGTTTACAAGAACCTGGTTTACGGTACAAGTTCAATATCGCAGAAAGTGAAAAATGGATAAAGAAGTTGTGGTACTTACGTACAATGCAGTATCACTCAGCAATGAAATCTATGTCATCAGGCCCGTAGCAGCATAATGAGTGGATTCAGGTACGATGATTCTAACTGAAATAAGTCACACAGGAAAAGAAACATCATAAGATTTCACTAATACACGGAATGTAACCTTGGCTACACAGGAACTGAATTACAAAACAGAACAGGGTCTCAAATTTAGAAACCCAACTTATGCTTGCTTAAGGGGAAAGGTGAGTTGGGGTGCTGCATAAAACCAGAGATTGAAATGAGCACAGATAAAGTTCCTTAAGCCAAATATGGAATAGACAAGAGCTACTCCTTGCTCAACGAAATGGACTCAACACCCCATATTAAATGCCTAAGAGTGTACCTGACTAGGAAGTATCTTAAAACCTATGGATTGCTATGTCTCTGAAAGAGAATCAAGCATGTGTACAGGGGCATAAACGCAGCAGTGATAGGATTGGAGAGGTTCGGTGAGCAAATGAAGACCCTTTGAAGTCATATTGCATGGTACCCATTCCACGGGTCTCAACTCTCCAGGTTTAAGGTATTCTTCCTTCAGCTAAAACATGCATGTGGAACCCAGAGTATGATCAACCGTGTGATCGGGAGACGTGTTCCAATACGTCTCAGTTTTCGTCCCCTGGTACTCGGGTGCAACATTCCAGACGCTTTACTAACACTCTCCCGACTTGGAGAGTCAGTGCCTTTAACCTCCTGTTTGGCCCAGTTTGCAATTTCTGCAGAAGATGAACAGGAATAGGGAGAACCAATGACAGACTAGCTGGAGGTGTCTGGACGGGCAAATTTAACTCTCATTTCCCACCAGGAAGAGGAATTAACCAAAGGCTCAGCGTGCCGTGCCGGAACCAGATTAGGGCCTGAAGCCATCCTGCGGTGTTGCGGCCAGCTCACGAGAAAGCGAGTTGAAGAAAGGAGCTCAGGGGCACTGTAATTCACAAACCTGCAGAGTTATAAATGACAGCTATCGTCCAAAAATATACTGAAGTAAGGCTGCCAAGAGGACTTGAAAGCGGGGCAGAATTGCAGGAAACCGATTTCAGGAGGTAGACTGGAATTGCATTTAAAGCATAGGAAAAGAGGCAGAACGTCCACAATGATGCACTTGGCCAAAAAGGGCGTATGCGTTTTTTCCTGAATATATTCAGGAAAAAACGCATACGCCCTTTTTGGCCAACCAAGCAAGCTTGCAAAGGAAATCTGCACTACAATGAAGTCTCACTTCCCCCCGGTCAAAAGGGCCATCTGAAAAAAGTGTAAAATCCAGAAAGGCAGGACAGGCCATGGAGAACTGGGAGCCTTGTTATGCTGATGGGCGGGATGTCAATTGCCAACAGCCACTCGGGAGAAGTGTATGGTGTTTCCTGAAACATCTAAAAAACAAAGCAACAGAGCCTAGGGCACTTCCACTTATGGTCCTATAGCTTAGGGAAATTAAAATCAAAAGACACAGCCACCCCAAAGGTTGGGACGGCTCTGTTTACAAGAACCTGGTTTACGGTACAAGTTCAATATCGCAGAAAGTGAAAAATGGATAAAGAAGTTGTGGTACTTACGTACAATGCAGTATCACTCAGCAATGAAATCTATGTCATCAGGCCCGTAGCAGCATAATGAGTGGATTCAGGTATGATGATTCTAACTGAAATAAGTCACACAGGAAAAGAAACATCATAAGATTTCACTAATACACGGAATGTAACCTTGGCTACACAGGAACTGAATTACAAAACAGAACAGGGTCTCAAATTTAGAAAACCAACTTATGCTTGCTTAAGGGGAAAGGTGAGTTGGGGTGCTGCATAAAACCAGAGATTGAAATGAGCACAGATAAAGTTCCTTAAGCCAAATATGGAATAGACAAGAGCTACTCCTTGCTCAACGAAATGGACTCAACACCCCATATTAAATGCCTAAGAGTGTACCTGACTAGGAAGTATCTTAAAACCTATGGATTGCTATGTCTCTGAAAGAGAATCAAGCGTGTGTACAGGGGCATAAACGCAGCAGTGATAGGATTGGAGAGGTTCGGTGAGCAAATGAAGACCCTTTGAAGTCATATTGCATGGTACCCATTCCACGGGTCTCAACTCTCCAGGTTTAAGGTATTCTTCCTTCAGCTAAAACATGCATGTGGAACCCAGAGTATGATCAACCGTGTGATCGGGAGACGTGTTCCAATATGTCTCAGTTTTCGTCCCCTGGTACTCGGGTGCAACATTCCAGACGCTTTACTAACACTCTCCCGACTTGGAGAGTCAGTGCCTTTAACCTCCTGTTTGGCCCAGTTTGCGATTTCTGCGGAAGATGAACAGGAATAGGGAGAACCAATGACAGACTAGCTGGAGGTGTCTGGACGGGCAAATTTAACTCTCATTTCCCACCAGGAAGAGGAATTAACCAAAGGCTCAGCGTGCCGTGCCGGACCAGATTAGGGCCTGAAGCCATCCTGCGGTGTTGCGGCCAGCTCACGAGAAAGCGAGTTGAAGAAAGGAGCTCAGGGGCACTGTAATTCACAAACCTGCAGAGTTATAAATGACAGCTATCGTCCAAAAATATACTGAAGTAAGGCTGCCAAGAGGACTTGAAAGCGGGGCAGAATTGCAGGAAACCGATTTCAGGAGGTAGACTGGAATTGCATTTAAAGCATAGGAAAAGAGGCAGAACGTCCACAATGATGCACTTGGCCAAAAAGGGCGTATGCGTTTTTTCCTGAATATATTCAGGAAAAATCGCATACGCCCTTTTTGGCCAACCAAGCAAGCTTGCAAAGGAAATCTGCACTACAATGAAGTCTCACTTCCCCCCGGTCAAAAGGGCCATCTGAAAAAAGTGTAAAATCCAGAAAGGCAGGACAGGCCATGGAGAACTGGGAGCCTTGTTATGCTGATGGGCGGGATGTAAATTGCCAACAGCCACTCGGGAGAAGTGTATGGTGTTTCCTGAAACATCTAAAAAACAAAGCAACAGAGCCTAGGGCACTTCCACTTATGGTCCTATAGCTTAGGGAAATTAAAATCAAAAAGACACAGCCACCCCAAAGGTTGGGACGGCTCTGTTTACAAGAACCTGGTTTACGGTACAAGTTCAATATCGCAGAAAGTGAAAAATGGATAAAGAAGTTGTGGTACTTACGTACAATGCAGTATCACTCAGCAATGAAATCTATGTCATCAGGCCCGTAGCAGCATAATGAGTGGATTCAGGTACGATGATTCTAACTGAAATAAGTCACACAGGAAAAGAAACATCATAAGATATCACTAATACACGGAATGTAAACTTGGCTACACAGGAACTGAATTACAAAACAGAACAGGGTCTCAAATTTAGAAAACCAACTTATGCTTGCTTAAGGGGAAAGGTGAGTTGGGGTGCTGCATAAAACCAGAGATTGAAATGAGCACAGATAAAGTTCCTTAAGCCAAATATGGAATAGACAAGAGCTACTCCTTGCTCAACGAAATGGACTCAACACCCCATATTAAATGCCTAAGAGTGTACCTGACTAGGAAGTATCTTAAAACCTATGGATTGCTATGTGTCTGAAAGAGAATCAAGCGTGTGTACAGGGGCATAAACGCAGCAGTGATAGGATTGGAGAGGTTCGGTGAGCAAATGAAGACCCTTTGAAGTCATATTGCATGGTACCCATTCCACGGGTCTCAACTCTCCAGGTTTAAGGTATTCTTCCTTCAGCTAAAACATGCATGTGGAACCCAGAGTATGATCAACCGTGTGATCGGGAGACGTGTTCCAATATGTCTCAGTTTTCGTCCCCTGGTACTCGGGTGCAACATTCCAGACGCTTTACTAACACTCTCCCGACTTGGAGAGTCAGTGCCTTTAACCTCCTGTTTGGCCCAGTTTGCGATTTCTGCGGAAGATGAACAGGAATAGGGAGAACCAATGACAGACTAGCTGGAGGTGTCTGGACGGGCAAATTTATCTCTCATTTCCCACCAGGAAGAGGAATTAACCAAAGGCTCAGCGTGCCGTGCCGGAACCAGATTAGGGCCTGAAGCCATCCTGCGGTGTTGCGGCCAGCTCACGAGAAAGCGAGTTGAAGAAAGGAGCTCAGGGGCACTGTAATTCACAAACCTGCAGAGTTATAAATGACAGCTATCGTCCAAAAATATACTGAAGTAAGGCTGCCAAGAGGACTTGAAAGCGGGGCAGAATTGCAGGAAACCGATTTCAGGAGGTAGACTGGAATTGCATTTAAAGCATAGGAAAAGAGGCAGAACGTCCACAATGATGCACTTGGCCAAAGAGGGCGTATGCGTTTTTTCCTGAATATATTCAGGAAAAAACGCATACGCCCTTTTTGGCCAACCAAGCAAGCTTGCAAAGGAAATCTGCACTACAATGAAGTCTCACTTCCCCCCGGTCAAAAGGGCCATCTGAAAAAAGTGTAAAATCCAGAAAGGCAGGACAGGCCATGGAGAACTGGGAGCCTTGTTATGCTGATGGGCGGGATGTAAATTGCCAACAGCCACTCGGGAGAAGTGTATGGTGTTTCCTGAAACATCTAAAAAACAAAGCAACAGAGCCTAGGGCACTTCCACTTATGGTCCTATAGCTTAGGGAAATTAAAATCAAAAGACACAGCCACCCCAAAGGTTGGGACGGCTCTGTTTACAAGAACCTGGTTTACGGTACAAGTTCAATATCGCAGAAAGTGAAAAATGGATAAAGAAGTTGTGGTACTTACGTACAATGCAGTATCACTCAGCAATGAAATCTATGTCATCAGGCCCGTAGCAGCATAATGAGTGGATTCAGGTATGATGATTCTAACTGAAATAAGTCACACAGGAAAAGAAACATCATAAGATTTCACTAATACACGGAATGTAACCTTGGCTACACAGGAACTGAATTACAAAACAGAACAGGGTCTCAAATTTAGAAACCCAACTTATGCTTGCTTAAGGGGAAAGGTGAGTTGGGGTGCTGCATAAAACCAGAGATTGAAATGAGCACAGATAAAGTTCCTTAAGCCAAATATGGAATAGACAAGAGCTACTCCTTGCTCAACGAAATGGACTCAACACCCCATATTAAATGCCTAAGAGTGTACCTGACTAGGAAGTATCTTAAAACCTATGGATTGCTATGTCTCTGAAAGAGAATCAAGCGTGTGTACAGGGGCATAAACGCAGCAGTGATAGGATTGGAGAGGTTCGGTGAGCAAATGAAGACCCTTTGAAGTCATATTGCATGGTACCCATTCCACGGGTCTCAACTCTCCAGGTTTAAGGTATTCTTCCTTCAGCTAAAACATGCATGTGGAACCCAGAGTATGATCAACCGTGTGATCGGGAGACGTGTTCCAATATGTCTCAGTTTTCGTCCCCTGGTACTCGGGTGCAACATTCCAGACGCTTTACTAACACTCTCCCGACTTGGAGAGTCAGTGCCTTTAACCTCCTGTTTGGCCCAGTTTGCAATTTCTGCAGAAGATGAACAGGAATAGGGAGAACCAATGACAGACTAGCTGGAGGTGTCTGGACGGGCAAATTTAACTCTCATTTCCCACCAGGAAGAGGAATTAACCAAAGGCTCAGCGTGCCGTGCCGGAACCAGATTAGGGCCTGAAGCCATCCTGCGGTGTTGCGGCCAGCTCACGAGAAAGCGAGTTGAAGAAAGGAGCTCAGGGGCACTGTAATTCACAAACCTGCAGAGTTATAAATGACAGCTATCGTCCAAAAATATACTGAAGTAAGGCTGCCAAGAGGACTTGAAAGCGGGGCAGAATTGCAGGAAACCGATTTCAGGAGGTAGACTGGAATTGCATTTAAAGCATAGGAAAAGAGGCAGAACGTCCACAATGATGCACTTGGCCAAAAAGGGCGTATGCGTTTTTTCCTGAATATATTCAGGAAAAAACGCATACGCCCTTTTTGGCCAACCAAGCAAGCTTGCAAAGGAAATCTGCACTACAATGAAGTCTCACTTCCCCCCGGTCAAAAGGGCCATCTGAAAAAAGTGTAAAATCCAGAAAGGCAGGACAGGCCATGGAGAACTGGGAGCCTTGTTATGCTGATGGGCGGGATGTAAATTGCCAACAGCCACTCGGGAGAAGTGTATGGTGTTTCCTGAAACATCTAAAAAACAAAGCAACAGAGCCTAGGGCACTTCCACTTATGGTCCTATAGCTTAGGGAAATTAAAATCAAAAGACACAGCCACCCCAAAGGTTGGGACGGCTCTGTTTACAAGAACCTGGTTTACGGTACAAGTTCAATATCGCAGAAAGTGAAAAATGGATAAAGAAGTTGTGGTACTTACGTACAATGCAGTATCACTCAGCAATGAAATCTATGTCATCAGGCCCGTAGCAGCATAATGAGTGGATTCAGGTATGATGATTCTAACTGAAATAAGTCACACAGGAAAAGAAACATCATAAGATTTCACTAATACACGGAATGTAACCTTGGCTACACAGGAACTGAATTACAAAACAGAACAGGGTCTCAAATTTAGAAAACCAACTTATGCTTGCTTAAGGGGAAAGGTGAGTTGGGGTGCTGCATAAAACCAGAGATTGAAATGAGCACAGATAAAGTTCCTTAAGCCAAATATGGAATAGACAAGAGCTACTCCTTGCTCAACGAAATGGACTCAACACCCCATATTAAATGCCTAAGTGTGTACCTGACTAGGAAGTATCTTAAAACCTATGGATTGCTATGTCTCTGAAAGAGAATCAAGTGTGTGTACAGGGGCATAAACGCAGCAGTGATAGGATTGGAGAGGTTCGGTGAGCAAATGAAGACCCTTTGAAGTCATATTGCATGGTACCCATTCCACGGGTCTCAACTCTCCAGGTTTAAGGTATTCTTCCTTCAGCTAAAACATGCATGTGGAACCCAGAGTATGATCAACCGTGTGATCGGGAGACGTGTTCCAATATGTCTCAGTTTTCGTCCCCTGGTACTCGGGTGCAACATTCCAGACGCTTTACTAACACTCTCCCGACTTGGAGAGTCAGTGCCTTTAACCTCCTGTTTGGCCCAGTTTGCAATTTCTGCGGAAGATGAACAGGAATAGGGAGAACCAATGACAGACTAGCTGGAGGTGTCTGGACGGGCAAATTTAACTCTCATTTCCCACCAGGAAGAGGAATTCATCAAAGGCTCAGCGTGCCGTGCCGGAACCAGATTAGGGCCTGAAGCCATCCTGCGGTGTTGCGGCCAGCTCACGAGAAAGCGAGTTGAAGAAAGGAGCTCAGGGGCACTGTAATTCACAAACCTGCAGAGTTATAAATGACAGCTATCGTCCAAAAATATACTGAAGTAAGGCTGCCAAGAGGACTTGAAAGCGGGGCAGAATTGCAGGAAACCGATTTCAGGAGGTAGACTGGAATTGCATTTAAAGCATAGGAAAAGAGGCAGAACGTCCACAATGATGCACTTGGCCAAAAAGGGCGTATGCGTTTTTTCCTGAATATATTCAGGAAAAAACGCATACGCCCTTTTTGGCCAACCAAGCAAGCTTGCAAAGGAAATCTGCACTACAATGAAGTCTCACTTCCCCCCGGTCAAAAGGGCCATCTGAAAAAAGTGTAAAATCCAGAAAGGCAGGACAGGCCATGGAGAACTGGGAGCCTTGTTATGCTGATGGGCGGGATGTAAATTGCCAACAGCCACTCGGGAGAAGTGTATGGTGTTTCCTGAAACATCTAAAAAACAAAGCAACAGAGCCTAGGGCACTTCCACTTATGGTCCTATAGCTTAGGGAAATTAAAATCAAAAGACACAGCCACCCCAAAGGTTGGGACGGCTCTGTTTACAAGAACCTGGTTTACGGTACAAGTTCAATATCGCAGAAAGTGAAAAATGGATAAAGAAGTTGTGGTACTTACGTACAATGCAGTATCACTCAGCAATGAAATCTATGTCATCAGGCCCGTAGCAGCATAATGAGTGGATTCAGGTACGATGATTCTAACTGAAATAAGTCACACAGGAAAAGAAACATCATAAGATATCACTAATACACGGAATGTAACCTTGGCTACACAGGAACTGAATTACAAAACAGAACAGGGTCTCAAATTTAGAAACCCAACTTATGCTTGCTTAAGGGGAAAGGTGAGTTGGGGTGCTGCATAAAACCAGAGATTGAAATGAGCACAGATAAAGTTCCTTAAGCCAAATATGGAATAGACAAGAGCTACTCCTTGCTCAACGAAATGGACTCAACACCCCATATTAAATGCCTAAGAGTGTACCTGACTAGGAAGTATCTTAAAACCTATGGATTGCTATGTCTCTGAAAGAGAATCAAGCGTGTGTACAGGGGCATAAACGCAGCAGTGATAGGATTGGAGAGGTTCGGTGAGCAAATGAAGACCCTTTGAAGTCATATTGCATGGTACCCATTCCACGGGTCTCAACTCTCCAGGTTTAAGGTATTCTTCCTTCAGCTAAAACATGCATGTGGAACCCAGAGTATGATCAACCGTGTGATCGGGAGACGTGTTCCAATATGTCTCAGTTTTCGTCCCCTGGTACTCGGGTGCAACATTCCAGACGCTTTACTAACACTCTCCCGACTTGGAGAGTCAGTGCCTTTAACCTCCTGTTTGGCCCAGTTTGCGATTTCTGCGGAAGATGAACAGGAATAGGGAGAACCAATGACAGACTAGCTGGAGGTGTCTGGACGGGCAAATTTAACTCTCATTTCCCACCAGGAAGAGGAATTAACCAAAGGCTCAGCGTGCCGTGCCGGACCAGATTAGGGCCTGAAGCCATCCTGCGGTGTTGCGGCCAGCTCACGAGAAAGCGAGTTGAAGAAAGGAGCTCAGGGGCACTGTAATTCACAAACCTGCAGAGTTATAAATGACAGCTATCGTCCAAAAATATACTGAAGTAAGGCTGCCAAGAGGACTTGAAAGCGGGGCAGAATTGCAGGAAACCGATTTCAGGAGGTAGACTGGAATTGCATTTAAAGCATAGGAAAAGAGGCAGAACGTCCACAATGATGCACTTGGCCAAAAAGGGCGTATGCGTTTTTTCCTGAATATATTCAGGAAAAATCGCATACGCCCTTTTTGGCCAACCAAGCAAGCTTGCAAAGGAAATCTGCACTACAATGAAGTCTCACTTCCCCCCGGTCAAAAGGGCCATCTGAAAAAAGTGTAAAATCCAGAAAGGCAGGACAGGCCATGGAGAACTGGGAGCCTTGTTATGCTGATGGGCGGGATGTAAATTGCCAACAGCCACTCGGGAGAAGTGTATGGTGTTTCCTGAAACATCTAAAAAACAAAGCAACAGAGCCTAGGGCACTTCCACTTATGGTCCTATAGCTTAGGGAAATTAAAATCAAAAAGACACAGCCACCCCAAAGGTTGGGACGGCTCTGTTTACAAGAACCTGGTTTACGGTACAAGTTCAATATCGCAGAAAGTGAAAAATGGATAAAGAAGTTGTGGTACTTACGTACAATGCAGTATCACTCAGCAATGAAATCTATGTCATCAGGCCCGTAGCAGCATAATGAGTGGATTCAGGTACGATGATTCTAACTGAAATAAGTCACACAGGAAAAGAAACATCATAAGATATCACTAATACACGGAATGTAAACTTGGCTACACAGGAACTGAATTACAAAACAGAACAGGGTCTCAAATTTAGAAAACCAACTTATGCTTGCTTAAGGGGAAAGGTGAGTTGGGGTGCTGCATAAAACCAGAGATTGAAATGAGCACAGATAAAGTTCCTTAAGCCAAATATGGAATAGACAAGAGCTACTCCTTGCTCAACGAAATGGACTCAACACCCCATATTAAATGCCTAAGAGTGTACCTGACTAGGAAGTATCTTAAAACCTATGGATTGCTATGTGTCTGAAAGAGAATCAAGCGTGTGTACAGGGGCATAAACGCAGCAGTGATAGGATTGGAGAGGTTCGGTGAGCAAATGAAGACCCTTTGAAGTCATATTGCATGGTACCCATTCCACGGGTCTCAACTCTCCAGGTTTAAGGTATTCTTCCTTCAGCTAAAACATGCATGTGGAACCCAGAGTATGATCAACCGTGTGATCGGGAGACGTGTTCCAATATGTCTCAGTTTTCGTCCCCTGGTACTCGGGTGCAACATTCCAGACGCTTTACTAACACTCTCCCGACTTGGAGAGTCAGTGCCTTTAACCTCCTGTTTGGCCCAGTTTGCGATTTCTGCGGAAGATGAACAGGAATAGGGAGAACCAATGACAGACTAGCTGGAGGTGTCTGGACGGGCAAATTTATCTCTCATTTCCCACCAGGAAGAGGAATTAACCAAAGGCTCAGCGTGCCGTGCCGGAACCAGATTAGGGCCTGAAGCCATCCTGCGGTGTTGCGGCCAGCTCACGAGAAAGCGAGTTGAAGAAAGGAGCTCAGGGGCACTGTAATTCACAAACCTGCAGAGTTATAAATGACAGCTATCGTCCAAAAATATACTGAAGTAAGGCTGCCAAGAGGACTTGAAAGCGGGGCAGAATTGCAGGAAACCGATTTCAGGAGGTAGACTGGAATTGCATTTAAAGCATAGGAAAAGAGGCAGAACGTCCACAATGATGCACTTGGCCAAAGAGGGCGTATGCGTTTTTTCCTGAATATATTCAGGAAAAAACGCATACGCCCTTTTTGGCCAACCAAGCAAGCTTGCAAAGGAAATCTGCACTACAATGAAGTCTCACTTCCCCCCGGTCAAAAGGGCCATCTGAAAAAAGTGTAAAATCCAGAAAGGCAGGACAGGCCATGGAGAACTGGGAGCCTTGTTATGCTGATGGGCGGGATGTAAATTGCCAACAGCCACTCGGGAGAAGTGTATGGTGTTTCCTGAAACATCTAAAAAACAAAGCAACAGAGCCTAGGGCACTTCCACTTATGGTCCTATAGCTTAGGGAAATTAAAATCAAAAGACACAGCCACCCCAAAGGTTGGGACGGCTCTGTTTACAAGAACCTGGTTTACGGTACAAGTTCAATATCGCAGAAAGTGAAAAATGGATAAAGAAGTTGTGGTACTTACGTACAATGCAGTATCACTCAGCAATGAAATCTATGTCATCAGGCCCGTAGCAGCATAATGAGTGGATTCAGGTATGATGATTCTAACTGAAATAAGTCACACAGGAAAAGAAACATCATAAGATTTCACTAATACACGGAATGTAACCTTGGCTACACAGGAACTGAATTACAAAACAGAACAGGGTCTCAAATTTAGAAACCCAACTTATGCTTGCTTAAGGGGAAAGGTGAGTTGGGGTGCTGCATAAAACCAGAGATTGAAATGAGCACAGATAAAGTTCCTTAAGCCAAATATGGAATAGACAAGAGCTACTCCTTGCTCAACGAAATGGACTCAACACCCCATATTAAATGCCTAAGAGTGTACCTGACTAGGAAGTATCTTAAAACCTATGGATTGCTATGTCTCTGAAAGAGAATCAAGCGTGTGTACAGGGGCATAAACGCAGCAGTGATAGGATTGGAGAGGTTCGGTGAGCAAATGAAGACCCTTTGAAGTCATATTGCATGGTACCCATTCCACGGGTCTCAACTCTCCAGGTTTAAGGTATTCTTCCTTCAGCTAAAACATGCATGTGGAACCCAGAGTATGATCAACCGTGTGATCGGGAGACGTGTTCCAATATGTCTCAGTTTTCGTCCCCTGGTACTCGGGTGCAACATTCCAGACGCTTTACTAACACTCTCCCGACTTGGAGAGTCAGTGCCTTTAACCTCCTGTTTGGCCCAGTTTGCAATTTCTGCAGAAGATGAACAGGAATAGGGAGAACCAATGACAGACTAGCTGGAGGTGTCTGGACGGGCAAATTTAACTCTCATTTCCCACCAGGAAGAGGAATTAACCAAAGGCTCAGCGTGCCGTGCCGGAACCAGATTAGGGCCTGAAGCCATCCTGCGGTGTTGCGGCCAGCTCACGAGAAAGCGAGTTGAAGAAAGGAGCTCAGGGGCACTGTAATTCACAAACCTGCAGAGTTATAAATGACAGCTATCGTCCAAAAATATACTGAAGTAAGGCTGCCAAGAGGACTTGAAAGCGGGGCAGAATTGCAGGAAACCGATTTCAGGAGGTAGACTGGAATTGCATTTAAAGCATAGGAAAAGAGGCAGAACGTCCACAATGATGCACTTGGCCAAAAAGGGCGTATGCGTTTTTTCCTGAATATATTCAGGAAAAAACGCATACGCCCTTTTTGGCCAACCAAGCAAGCTTGCAAAGGAAATCTGCACTACAATGAAGTCTCACTTCCCCCCGGTCAAAAGGGCCATCTGAAAAAAGTGTAAAATCCAGAAAGGCAGGACAGGCCATGGAGAACTGGGAGCCTTGTTATGCTGATGGGCGGGATGTAAATTGCCAACAGCCACTCGGGAGAAGTGTATGGTGTTTCCTGAAACATCTAAAAAACAAAGCAACAGAGCCTAGGGCACTTCCACTTATGGTCCTATAGCTTAGGGAAATTAAAATCAAAAGACACAGCCACCCCAAAGGTTGGGACGGCTCTGTTTACAAGAACCTGGTTTACGGTACAAGTTCAATATCGCAGAAAGTGAAAAATGGATAAAGAAGTTGTGGTACTTACGTACAATGCAGTATCACTCAGCAATGAAATCTATGTCATCAGGCCCGTAGCAGCATAATGAGTGGATTCAGGTATGATGATTCTAACTGAAATAAGTCACACAGGAAAAGAAACATCATAAGATTTCACTAATACACGGAATGTAACCTTGGCTACACAGGAACTGAATTACAAAACAGAACAGGGTCTCAAATTTAGAAAACCAACTTATGCTTGCTTAAGGGGAAAGGTGAGTTGGGGTGCTGCATAAAACCAGAGATTGAAATGAGCACAGATAAAGTTCCTTAAGCCAAATATGGAATAGACAAGAGCTACTCCTTGCTCAACGAAATGGACTCAACACCCCATATTAAATGCCTAAGTGTGTACCTGACTAGGAAGTATCTTAAAACCTATGGATTGCTATGTCTCTGAAAGAGAATCAAGTGTGTGTACAGGGGCATAAACGCAGCAGTGATAGGATTGGAGAGGTTCGGTGAGCAAATGAAGACCCTTTGAAGTCATATTGCATGGTACCCATTCCACGGGTCTCAACTCTCCAGGTTTAAGGTATTCTTCCTTCAGCTAAAACATGCATGTGGAACCCAGAGTATGATCAACCGTGTGATCGGGAGACGTGTTCCAATATGTCTCAGTTTTCGTCCCCTGGTACTCGGGTGCAACATTCCAGACGCTTTACTAACACTCTCCCGACTTGGAGAGTCAGTGCCTTTAACCTCCTGTTTGGCCCAGTTTGCAATTTCTGCGGAAGATGAACAGGAATAGGGAGAACCAATGACAGACTAGCTGGAGGTGTCTGGACGGGCAAATTTAACTCTCATTTCCCACCAGGAAGAGGAATTCATCAAAGGCTCAGCGTGCCGTGCCGGAACCAGATTAGGGCCTGAAGCCATCCTGCGGTGTTGCGGCCAGCTCACGAGAAAGCGAGTTGAAGAAAGGAGCTCAGGGGCACTGTAATTCACAAACCTGCAGAGTTATAAATGACAGCTATCGTCCAAAAATATACTGAAGTAAGGCTGCCAAGAGGACTTGAAAGCGGGGCAGAATTGCAGGAAACCGATTTCAGGAGGTAGACTGGAATTGCATTTAAAGCATAGGAAAAGAGGCAGAACGTCCACAATGATGCACTTGGCCAAAAAGGGCGTATGCGTTTTTTCCTGAATATATTCAGGAAAAAACGCATACGCCCTTTTTGGCCAACCAAGCAAGCTTGCAAAGGAAATCTGCACTACAATGAAGTCTCACTTCCCCCCGGTCAAAAGGGCCATCTGAAAAAAGTGTAAAATCCAGAAAGGCAGGACAGGCCATGGAGAACTGGGAGCCTTGTTATGCTGATGGGCGGGATGTAAATTGCCAACAGCCACTCGGGAGAAGTGTATGGTGTTTCCTGAAACATCTAAAAAACAAAGCAACAGAGCCTAGGGCACTTCCACTTATGGTCCTATAGCTTAGGGAAATTAAAATCAAAAGACACAGCCACCCCAAAGGTTGGGACGGCTCTGTTTACAAGAACCTGGTTTACGGTACAAGTTCAATATCGCAGAAAGTGAAAAATGGATAAAGAAGTTGTGGTACTTACGTACAATGCAGTATCACTCAGCAATGAAATCTATGTCATCAGGCCCGTAGCAGCATAATGAGTGGATTCAGGTACGATGATTCTAACTGAAATAAGTCACACAGGAAAAGAAACATCATAAGATATCACTAATACACGGAATGTAACCTTGGCTACACAGGAACTGAATTACAAAACAGAACAGGGTCTCAAATTTAGAAACCCAACTTATGCTTGCTTAAGGGGAAAGGTGAGTTGGGGTGCTGCATAAAACCAGAGATTGAAATGAGCACAGATAAAGTTCCTTAAGCCAAATATGGAATAGACAAGAGCTACTCCTTGCTCAACGAAATGGACTCAACACCCCATATTAAATGCCTAAGAGTGTACCTGACTAGGAAGTATCTTAAAACCTATGGATTGCTATGTCTCTGAAAGAGAATCAAGCGTGTGTACAGGGGCATAAACGCAGCAGTGATAGGATTGGAGAGGTTCGGTGAGCAAATGAAGACCCTTTGAAGTCATATTGCATGGTACCCATTCCACGGGTCTCAACTCTCCAGGTTTAAGGTATTCTTCCTTCAGCTAAAACATGCATGTGGAACCCAGAGTATGATCAACCGTGTGATCGGGAGACGTGTTCCAATATGTCTCAGTTTTCGTCCCCTGGTACTCGGGTGCAACATTCCAGACGCTTTACTAACACTCTCCCGACTTGGAGAGTCAGTGCCTTTAACCTCCTGTTTGGCCCAGTTTGCGATTTCTGCGGAAGATGAACAGGAATAGGGAGAACCAATGACAGACTAGCTGGAGGTGTCTGGACGGGCAAATTTAACTCTCATTTCCCACCAGGAAGAGGAATTAACCAAAGGCTCAGCGTGCCGTGCCGGAACCAGATTAGGGCCTGAAGCCATCCTGCGGTGTTGCGGCCAGCTCACGAGAAAGCGAGTTGAAGAAAGGAGCTCAGGGGCACTGTAATTCACAAACCTGCAGAGTTATAAATGACAGCTATCGTCCAAAAATATACTGAAGTAAGGCTGCCAAGAGGACTTGAAAGCGGGGCAGAATTGCAGGAAACCGATTTCAGGAGGTAGACTGGAATTGCATTGAAAGCATAGGAAAAGAGGCAGAACGTCCACAATGATGCACTTGGCCAAAAAGGGCGTATGCGTTTTTTCCTGAATATATTCAGGAAAAATCGCATACGCCCTTTTTGGCCAACCAAGCAAGCTTGCAAAGGAAATCTGCCCTACAATGAAGTCTCACTTCCCCCCGGTCAAAAGGGCCATCTGAAAAAAGTGTAAAATCCAGAAAGGCAGGACAGGCCATGGAGAACTGGGAGCCTTGTTATGCTGATGGGCGGGATGTAAATTGCCAACAGCCACTCTGGAGAACTGTATGGTGTTTCCTGAAACATCTAAAAAACAAAGCAACAGAGCCTAGGGCACTTCCACTTATGGTCCTATAGCTTAGGGAAATTAAAATCAAAAGACACAGCCACCCCAAAGGTTGGGACGGCTCTGTTTACAAGAACCTGGTTTACGGTACAAGTTCAATATCGCAGAAAGTGAAAAATGGATAAAGAAGTTGTGGTACTTACGTACAATGCAGTATCACTCAGCAATGAAATCTATGTCATCAGGCCCGTAGCAGCATAATGAGTGGATTCAGGTATGATGATTCTAACTGAAATAAGTCACACAGGAAAAGAAACATCATAAGATATCACTAATACACCGAATGTATCCTTGGCTACACAGGAACTGAATTACAAAACAGAACAGGGTCTCAAATTTAGAAACCCAACTTATGCTTGCTTAAGGGGAAAGGTGAGTTGGGGTGCTGCATAAAACCAGAGATTGAAATGAGCACAGATAAAGTTCCTTAAGCCAAATATGGAATAGACAAGAGCTACTCCTTGCTCAACGAAATGGACTCAACACCCCATATTAAATGCCTAAGAGTGTACCTGACTAGGAAGTATCTTAAAACCTATGGATTGCTATGTCTCTGAAAGAGAATCAAGCGTGTGTACAGGGGCATAAACGCAGCAGTGATAGGATTGGAGAGGTTCGGTGAGCAAATGAAGACCCTTTGAAGTCATATTGCATGGTACCCATTCCACGGGTCTCAACTCTCCAGGTTTAAGGTATTCTTCCTTCAGCTAAAACATGCATGTGGAACCCAGAGTATGATCAACCGTGTGATCGGGAGACGTGTTCCAATATGTCTCAGTTTTCGTCCCCTGGTACTCGGGTGCAACATTCCAGACGCTTTACTAACACTCTCCCGACTTGGAGAGTCAGTGCCTTTAACCTCCTGTTTGGCCCAGTTTGCAATTTCTGCGGAAGATGAACAGGAATAGGGAGAACCAATGACAGACTAGCTGGAGGTGTCTGGACGGGCAAATTTAACTCTCATTTCCCACCAGGAAGAGGAATTAACCAAAGGCTCAGCGTGCCGTGCCGGAACCAGATTAGGGCCTGAAGCCATCCTGCGGTGTTGCGGCCAGCTCACGAGAAAGCGAGTTGAAGAAAGGAGCTCAGGGGCACTGTAATTCACAAACCTGCAGAGTTATAAATGACAGCTATCGTCCAAAAATATACTGAAGTAAGGCTGCCAAGAGGACTTGAAAGCGGGGCAGAATTGCAGGAAACCGATTTCAGGAGGTAGACTGGAATTGCATTTAAAGCATAGGAAAAGAGGCAGAACGTCCACAATGATGCACTTGGCCAAAAAGGGCGTATGCGTTTTTTCCTGAATATATTCAGGAAAAAACGCATACGCCCTTTTTGGCCAACCAAGCAAGCTTGCAAAGGAAATCTGCACTACAATGAAGTCTCACTTCCCCCCGGTCAAAAGGGCCATCTGAAAAAAGTGTAAAATCCAGAAAGGCAGGACAGGCCATGGAGAACTGGGAGCCTTGTTATGCTGATGGGCGGGATGTCAATTGCCAACAGCCACTCGGGAGAAGTGTATGGTGTTTCCTGAAACATCTAAAAAACAAAGCAACAGAGCCTAGGGCACTTCCACTTATGGTCCTATAGCTTAGGGAAATTAAAATCAAAAGACACAGCCACCCCAAAGGTTGGGACGGCTCTGTTTACAAGAACCTGGTTTACGGTACAAGTTCAATATCGCAGAAAGTGAAAAATGGATAAAGAAGTTGTGGTACTTACGTACAATGCAGTATCACTCAGCAATGAAATCTATGTCATCAGGCCCGTAGCAGCATAATGAGTGGATTCAGGTACGATGATTCTAACTGAAATAAGTCACACAGGAAAAGAAACATCATAAGATATCACTAATACACGGAATGTATCCTTGGCTACACAGGAACTGAATTACAAAACAGAACAGGGTCTCAAATTTAGAAACCCAACTTATGCTTGCTTAAGGGGAAAGGTGAGTTGGGGTGCTGCATAAAACCAGAGATTGAAATGAGCACAGATAAAGTTCCTTAAGCCAAATATGGAATAGACAAGAGCTACTCCTTGCTCAACGAAATGGACTCAACACCCCATATTAAATGCCTAAGAGTGTACCTGACTAGGAAGTATCTTAAAACCTATGGATTGCTATGTCTCTGAAAGAGAATCAAGTGTGTGTACAGGGGCATAAACGCAGCAGTGATAGGATTGGAGAGGTTCGGTGAGCAAATGAAGACCCTTTGAAGTCATATTGCATGGTACCCATTCCACGGGTCTCAACTCTCCAGGTTTAAGGTATTCTTCCTTCAGCTAAAACATGCATGTGGAACCCAGAGTATGATCAACCGTGTGATCGGGAGACGTGTTCCAATATGTCTCAGTTTTCGTCCCCTGGTACTCGGGTGCAACATTCCAGACGCTTTACTAACACTCTCCCGACTTGGAGAGTCAGTGCCTTTAACCTCCTGTTTGGCCCAGTTTGCAATTTCTGCGGAAGATGAACAGGAATAGGGAGAACCAATGACAGACTAGCTGGAGGTGTCTGGACGGGCAAATTTAACTCTCATTTCCCACCAGGAAGAGGAATTAACCAAAGGCTCAGCATGCCGTGCCGGAACCAGATTAGGGCCTGAAGCCATCCTGCGGTGTTGCGGCCAGCTCACGAGAAAGCGACTTGAAGAAAGGAGCTCAGGGGCACTGTAATTCACAAACCTGCAGAGTTATAAATGACAGCTATCGTCCAAAAATATACTGAAGTAAGGCTGCCAAGAGGACTTGAAAGCGGGGCAGAATTGCAGGAAACCGATTTCAGGAGGTAGACTGGAATTGCATTTAAAGCATAGGAAAAGAGGCAGAACGTCCACAATGATGCACTTGGCCAAAAAGGGCGTATGCGTTTTTTCCTGAATATATTCAGGAAAAAACGCATACGCCCTTTTTGGCCAACCAAGCAAGCTTGCAAAGGAAATCTGCACTACAATGAAGTCTCACTTCCCCCCGGTCAAAAGGGCCATCTGAAAAAAGTGTAAAATCCAGAAAGGCAGGACAGGCCATGGAGAACTGGGAGCCTTGTTATGCTGATGGGCGGGATGTCAATTGCCAACAGCCACTCGGGAGAAGTGTATGGTGTTTCCTGAAACATCTAAAAAACAAAGCAACAGAGCCTAGGGCACTTCCACTTATGGTCCTATAGCTTAGGGAAATTAAAATCAAAAGACACAGCCAACCCAAAGGTTGGGACGGCTCTGTTTACAAGAACCTGGTTTACGGTACAAGTTCAATATCGCAGAAAGTGAAAAATGGATAAAGAAGTTGTGGTACTTACGTACAATGCAGTAGCACTCAGCAATGAAATCTATGTCATCAGGCCCGTAGCAGCATAATGAGTGGATTCAGGTACGATGATTCTAACTGAAATAAGTCACACAGAAAAAGAAACATCATAAGATATCACTAATACACGGAATGTAAACTTGGCTACACAGGAACTGAATTACAAAACAGAACAGGGTCTCAAATTTAGAAAACCAACTTATGCTTGCTTAAGGGGAAAGGTGAGTTGGGGTGCTGCATAAAACCAGAGATTGAAATGAGCCCAGATAAAGTTCCTTAAGCCAAATATGGAATATACAAGAGCTACTCCTTGCTCAACGAAATGGACTCAACATCCCATATTAAATGCCTAAGAGTGTACCTGACTAGGAAGTATCTTAAAACCTATGGATTGCTATGTCTCTGAAAGAGAATCAAGCGTGTGTACAGGGGCATAAACGCAGCAGTGATAGGATTGGAGAGGTTCGGTGAGCAAATGAAGACCCTTTGAAGTCATATTGCATGGTACCCATTCCACGGGTCTCAACTCTCCAGGTTTAAGGTATTCTTCCTTCAGCTAAAACATGCATGTGGAACCCAGAGTATGATCAACCGTGTGATCGGGAGACGTGTTCCAATATGTCTCAGTTTTCGTCCCCTGGTACTCGGGTGCAACATTCCAGACGCTTTACTAACACTCTCCCGACTTGGAGAGTCAGTGCCTTTAACCTCCTGTTTGGCCCAGTTTGCAATTTCTGCGGAAGATGAACAGGAATAGGGAGAACCAATGACAGACTAGCTGGAGGTGTCTGGACGGGCAAATTTAACTCTCATTTCCCACCAGGAAGAGGAATTAACCAAAGGCTCAGCGTGCCGTGCCGGAACCAGATTAGGGCCTGAAGCCATCCTGCGGTGTTGCGGCCAGCTCACGAGAAAGCGAGTTGAAGAAAGGAGCTCAGGGGCACTGTAATTCACAAACCTGCAGAGTTATAAATGACAGCTATCGTCCAAAAATATACTGAAGTAAGGCTGCCAAGAGGACTTGAAAGCGGGGCAGAATTGCAGGAAACCGATTTCAGGAGGTAGACTGGAATTGCATTTAAAGCATAGGAAAAGAGGCAGAATGTCCACAATGATGCACTTGGCCAAAAAGGGCGTATGCGTTTTTTCCTGAATATATTCAGGAAAAATCGCATACGCCCTTTTTGGCCAACCAAGCAAGCTTGCAAAGGAAATCTGCACTACAATGAAGTCTCACTTCCCCCCGGTCAAAAGGGCCATCTGAAAAAAGTGTAAAATCCAGAAAGGCAGGACAGGCCATGGAGAACTGGGAGCCTTGTTATGCTGATGGGCGGGATGTCAATTGCCAACAGCCACTCGGGAGAAGTGTATGGTGGTTCCTGAAACATCTAAAAAACAAAGCAACAGAGCCTAGGGCACTTCCACTTATGGTCCTATAGCTTAGGGAAATTAAAATCAAAAGACACAGCCACCCCAAAGGTTGGGACGGCTCTGTTTACAAGAACCTGGTTTACGGTACAAGTTCAATATCGCAGAAAGTGAAAAATGGATAAAGAAGTTGTGGTACTTACGTACAATGCAGTATCACTCAGCAATGAAATCTATGTCATCAGGCCCGTAGCAGCATAATGAGTGGATTCAGGTATGATGATTCTAACTGAAATAAGTCACACAGGAAAAGAAACATCATAAGATATCACTAATACACGGAATGTAACCTTGGCTACACAGGAACTGAATTACAAAACAGAACAGGGTCTCAAATTTAGAAACCCAACTTATGCTTGCTTAAGGGGAAAGGTGAGTTGGGGTGCTGCATAAAACCAGAGATTGAAATGAGCACAGATAAAGTTCCTTAAGCCAAATATGGAATAGACAAGAGCTACTCCTTGCTCAACGAAATGGACTCAACACCCCATATTAAATGCCTAAGAGTGTACCTGACTAGGAAGTATCTTAAAACCTATGGATTGCTATGTCTCTGAAAGAGAATCAAGCGTGTGTACAGGGGCATAAACGCAGCAGTGATAGGATTGGAGAGGTTCGGTGAGCAAATGAAGACCCTTTGAAGTCATATTGCATGGTACCCATTCCACGGGTCTCAACTCTCCAGGTTTAAGGTATTCTTCCTTCAGCTAAAACATGCATGTGGAACCCAGAGTATGATCAACCGTGTGATCGGGAGACGTGTTCCAATATGTCTCAGTTTTCGTCCCCTGGTACTCGGGTGCAACATTCCAGACGCTTTACTAACACTCTCCCGACTTGGAGAGTCAGTGCCTTTAACCTCCTGTTTGGCCCAGTTTGCAATTTCTGCGGAAGATGAACAGGAATAGGGAGAACCAATGACAGACTAGCTGGAGGTGTCTGGACGGGCAAATTTAACTCTCATTTCCCACCAGGAAGAGGAATTCACCAAAGGCTCAGCGTGCCGTGCCGGAACCAGATTAGGGCCTGAAGCCATCCTGCGGTGTTGCGGCCAGCTCACGAGAAAGCGAGTTGAAGAAAGGAGCTCAGGGGCACTGTAATTCACAAACCTGCAGAGTTATAAATGACAGCTATCGTCCAAAAATATACTGAAGTAAGGCTGCCAAGAGGACTTGAAAGCGGGGCAGAATTGCAGGAAACCGATTTCAGGAGGTAGACTGGAATTGCATTTAAAGCATAGGAAAAGAGGCAGAACGTCCACAATGATGCACTTGGCCAAAAAGGGCGTATGCGTTTTTTCCTGAATATATTCAGGAAAAAACGCATACGCCCTTTTTGGCCAACCAAGCAAGCTTGCATAGGAAATCTGCACTACAATGAAGTCTCACTTCCCCCCGGTCAAAAGGGCCATCTGAAAAAAGTGTAAAATCCAGAAAGGCAGGACAGGCCATGGAGAACTGGGAGCCTTGTTATGCTGATGGGCGGGATGTAAATTGCCAACAGCCACTGGGGAGAAGTGTATGGTGTTTCCTGAAACATCTAAAAAACAAAGCCACAGAGCCTAGGGCACTTCCACTTATGGTCCTATAGCTTAGTTAATTTAAAATCAAAAAGACACAGCCACCCCAAAGGTTGGGACGGTTCTTTTTACTGGAATCTCTTCTACGGCACAAGTTAAATATCCCAGAGAGCAAATAATGGATAAAGAAGTTGCGGTACTTATGTACAACAGAATACCACTCAGCAATGAAATCTATGTCACCAGGCCCGTAGCAGCATAATGAGTGGATTGAGGCACGATGATTCTAACTGAAATAAGTCACACAAAAAAAGAAACATTGTAAGGTATCACTAATACACGGAATGTGAACTTGGCTACACATGAACTGAATTACAAAACAGAACAGGGTCTCAAGTTTAGAAAACTAACTTATGCTTGCTTAAGGGGGAAGGTGAGTTGGGGTGCTGCATTAAACCAGAGTTTGAAATTAACACAGATACCGTTCCATAAGCCAAATATGGAATAGACAAGACCTACCCCTTGCTCAACGAAATGGATTCAACAATGAGGTATCACCTCACACCTGGTAGAATAGGCATCATAGAAAATCTACAAGCAAAAAATGCTGGAAAGGGTGTGGAGAAAAGGAACCCTCTTCCACTATTGTTGGGAATATAAATTGATACAGTCACTATGGAGAACAAGATGGAATTTCTTAAGAAACTAACAATAGAATTCCATATGATACAGCAATCCCAGTACTGGACATATACCCAGACAAAACCATAAATCAAAAAGAGACATTCACCGCAATGTTCATTGCATCACTATTTACAATATCGAGGTAATGGAAGCAACCTAAATGCCCACAGACAGACGAATGCATAAAGCCGTGGTACGTATATAAAATGGAATATTACTAAGCCACGAAAAGGAATGAAATTGGGTCATTTGTAGAGACGTCGATGCATCTAGAGACTGTCATACAGAGTGAAGTAAGTCAGAAAGAGAAAAACAAATCTTGTATATTCATGCATATATGTGGAACCTAGAAAACCTGTACAGATTAACCATTTTGCAAGGCATAAATAGAGCAACAGATGTAGACAACAAACGTATGGACAACAAGGGGGGAAAGCTGTTGGGGGGGGTGGTGGGAGGAGTTGAGAGACTGGGATTGGCATGTATACATTTATATGTATAAAATAGATAACCAATAAGAACCTGCTGTATAAAAATATAAAATAAAATTCAAAATTAAAAAGAAATAAAATTTAAACAATAGAAAAAACAATTATTCCCTTCACATACATGTATTTATATGAATAAATTATTTCCATGCTTATATCTGTAAATACAAAAAAGAGGAATAAAATCTACCTTGAACCCAAAACGAAAAAGAGAAAAAAAACACAGAACCCACCAGTTCCACAGAGGAAAACCGTATCAGGGCACTTGCTCCAGTTGTAAACAATTCTGAAGTTGGTCAGTGGTGGGGAATCGTCTCCCATTCAGCCAGCAGCCCCCACGCAACAAGCGTCCTCATTGCAAAGCTGGGGCACCGTGCCGAGGCATCTGTGAGTAAACGTGAGCTGAGCCCCAGGCCAGTTGCTGCTGAACTATTCCCACCCATCCCAGGTAAAACACCTGAATATATACAAGGACTTGAAAGCCTAGAGGGAGGGCCATAGAGCCACACGAGTGACAGCATGCCGGCCGACTTGGTGCCTGCAGGCCAGCCAGGATGGTCCTGGCCCTGGGTGCTCTTCTGGAAGATTTCCATTTCCCTGCCTGAGATACCCGTCCTGTCCCTGCCCCCACTGCTTTTTTCCTTCCTCACCTCTGCCCAGGGAGAAATTCCAGCAGCAGGTATGGGTGACACATCTTCTTCTTTAGCAGGTGGCAGCCTGGCAACTGCTGCAGAAAGTCCAGCAGAGCCCCACTCACACTGGGCCACCCACAAAGCCGTGGCCTCTCACTCCCTCCCACCAGCCCAGCCCCGAGACTGCTGACAGGGCAGAGAAAATGGCGTCAGGCACGGCTGCAGGGGCTCTTGCTGCCTGGAGTGGTATTTATAGTGATCTCAACCCAGGCACACCTGGGGAGGGCTGGCCGGCACGGTAAGGCTGCCCAGGTCAGCCAATCATCACCCCTCAGGGGCTCACAGTTGCAGAAAATGGAACTTGCTGAACCGGCCAGGTCCAAGGAACAGGTGTGGGCTCCTGAGAGTCAGGATAGACAAGGGGCTGCAGCTTTGGCTTGTTTTCTAATCATTTTATCTGGCCCATGAGTGGGAGACAACTTCAAGAAAACCCTCTCCTAATGAGAGGAACCCAGGAGTCAGGGAGAGGAGGGGTGGGTGGTGGTTGGAGACAGAGGCCTGGTGCCCCGGGTGCAGTGGAAGTCTCTGGAAGACCAGGTGGAGGGAGGCCTCACGGAGTGATGCCCAGGGTCACAGACCTGTCGCAGCTGCTGTTTGTTAGTTCAAGTCCTGCTCTGAGGTGCTCTGTGTCAGCTCTGAGCGACAGGTGAGCTGGGGGTGCTCTGCAATGAGGGCTATGTGCACGGTTCCTGTGTGCCCAGCCCTGCCACGGTACCTGCAAGGGTAGCTCTGTATCCTGGGAGGGGCCTGACCACGAGAGCCCTGTGGGCTGGGGTGGGGGTGGGGTACCTGCCCAGGTGAGCTCCATATTCTGGGATTGGTCTGACCACGAGAGCCCCATGGGCTGCTGGGGACCTGGTAAAGGATGTCAGGACAGTCAGTGAAGCCACCGAGGATATACCTCCAGTTGCTCCTAATTCCTACACCCTGCTGGTCATTCTACCAACCACCAGGACATGGTATTCTGTATTAGTCTTCAATGATGCCTTCTTTTGTATTCCATTAGTCCCAGAGTCACAAGAAATTTTGGCTTGTGAGTGGCAGGACTCAACATACAACTAAAACAATACTTCCGGGCCGTCTGGCCCCAAGGGTGCAAAAATTCCCACCCCATCTTTGGGGAAAGCTTAGCTAAAGACCTAAAAGTTCTACCTCTGGAAAAGGAAACCCTCCTTCAATATGCAGACGACATTCTGATCGCCAGCCCTACTAAGGAGGCCTCTGAACTACCAAGCCAATAAAGGATAGAAGTTGTCCAAGAAAAAGCTCAAATATCACAGACTGCCGTGACCTGCCTGGGCTTCATTCTCACAGAAGGTTGGAGAAGTCCATCCCAGGAAAGGGAAGAAACCATTTTCAGCCTTACCCCTTTCTAAAACTAGAAGACAGCTTAGGGGTTCCTGGGGAGGCCAGGGTTTGCTGCTTCTGGATCCCTAACTACAGTCTACTAGCTGGGCCTCTATATGAAACACTGAAAGGAAAAGATGATGATCCTTTTGAATAGAATCCAGAAGTGGCCTTTCAAGAATGGAAAGAGCAGTCAATTCAGACCCTTGCCCTGGAACTCCCTAATTTAGCTAAACCCTTTGACCTTTACATTCCCGGTGAAAGGTGAATCGCCATTGGAGAATTAGTGCAAAACCTGGGACCACTTGAAATGGAACAATGCAAGAATGCCATCCAGGTAGGATAAACTATGGTCACCAAGGGGCTTGGCCCACTGCCACATCTGGCCAAGATACTGGCGGTATCTAAAACCCTGGAAATCAGCAGCCCAAAAGGCCACCTCCCTCCTAAGGGAAAAGGACCCCACGTGGTGATCCTAACCACCAACCATGCCCTGAAGTTGCAGGGTTCGCTCCGTGGGCACACCGACCTCGAGTGAGGAGGCCCTCCAACTCCAACATCCAGAGAGATAACCGGGGGCAACAGGGCACCATGACGACTCGTGTGAACATCACTTGACCTGGAGTTTCTCTCATAAAACAACAAGAGTGTGTCCCAAAAGAGTAGACTACTGCTTGCCGGACTTATTGCACCCAGAGGGGAGCTAATAATCTTGGCGGGGGAACCGTATATCACACTGTCACCATAGAAAAGCCTACAGACACCGTGATGATGGTGGCCAGTAAGACCGGCTGGACTCTTGTTTACTTCAAAAGGCTGTTGACTCAGTGGCCATCATGGTCCTTGATCACCACTGACCCTGGACTGTCTGGGAGTTGAGCGGGCAGGGCTCTGACACCTGGTGCTGTTTGTACGTTAATTCAGGGGCCTAATTGAAGAAAGCGCAGACTACTGGTCAGAGCATCTAGGCTGGCAGAAACGGTCGGCCTAAGGTGGCCGAACAAATGTGGGGCGGGGTGAAACCGGCCCCCACAGCGTCTCTGCACATCTCTTTCCTGGACCCTTAAAGGTCATTAGAATCTATAACACTTCCAATGCTGCTGCTCAGGTGGACGAGCAGGGAGGCAGGGGGCCTGGGGACAATCAACGTCACCTGGAGGCTGCTGGGGAGAAGCTCTGACCCTCGCCCCAGGGTATGAGGGCTCCCAACTCAGCACTCAGCAGTTACAGAAGAAGGGTCTGCACCCTCAGCACTCCAAGAATGAGGAACGGGACAAAAGGCAGAGGGGGGGTTTGTCCCCAGCAAAGCCCATTAAAAATCCCTGGGAGATAAAAATAGAATCTGGGCAATAAAGTCAAGTCTAACCTTTTTTATCCTTTGTGCTTTGTCTAATTTCACGTGCTCCTAGGGTCCCGCATGCAGAGGTTCCACACCCGGCACTTCAGACCAGATTTCCTAGTGCAGAATGGCTGGGTCGACACCTCAGCTCCTGGGGCCCAGTGCAGACTCCGCGATATAGAGCCTGAGCTACAGCCAACCCGGCCCTCGAGAGCTCCGCCCCCTCCCTCCCACTGACTCTGACAGGATCTCTACACAGCAGCCCAGCCCACAGCCCACGGGGTAGTACATGCTCTCACCTCTCCATTCTCTGATCAAAATATAAAGTTTCCTTTGCTTGTGAACCAAACTCAGTCTCGATCTGTTGGCCCCAATGACACTGGGCAGGGGGACACTTGTTGGGGTCCACTCTGGAGGATCAGTAACAGAAATTGAGACTATTGTAACCTCAATGAACAGATGTGTGAGCCAAAGTGTAGTTAACATAGAACAGTGTATAAGGCTCGGGTAAAATAAGATGTTTCTAACACTTCCATTGGATATTTCCATCACTTTATTATAAGCAAGTTCAGTGAAAAGGTTTGTCTTATTTGTCAGCTCAATATTAGAGAAATGAAGTGATTTCTTTCCAAGGATGTACATCTAATAATCTTGGTTAAACCTTCAATCTTGTTTTAAATGCTTTTCCATTGAAAATGATACCTCTCTTTCAGCTCCCCCATTTCTGAGAAGTATAAAATCTTATAATTTATTATTACCAAAGGGGAAAGGTGGGAGGAGGGATAAATTAACAGTTTGGGATTAACACATACACACTGCTATGTATAAAATAGATCATCAACAAGGAACTACTGTATAGCACAGGGAACTACACTCAACATTTTGCAATAACCTATAAGGGGAAATAATCTGAAAAAGAATAGATATTTTTATTGACATCATCTATCAATGACAGTTAAAGTGTAACCTAAGGGAAGCTGGTGGTGAGTGCTTCTGACCCTGAAGACTTCAATCATCTAAAGTTTGGACTCTGCCTACTTCCCAAGGCCCTTAATGAACATATGTGTAGCCGTAGCTTAAAAAATTCCCCAGTTTGGGTTTCGGGGAGACACTGATTTTGAAAAAGCCCTGGTGTTCTCCTTACATGAATGGGACTCTTCCTACTGCTAAAACATGTCTGTCACACCCAGAGGATGGTATACCGTCTGATCGGGAAGAGTTTGGAAAAGGCATCTCATCTCCTCATCTCCTGGTGCTCGGGTTCACCCCTCCAGCGTCTTTACTAACAGTCTCCCCACTTGGAGATGTCAGCACTGTCAACATCCTGTTGCGTACAGTTTGGAATTTGTCCAGAGGATGAAGCGGAAGGATGAGGAACAATGAGAGACAAGTCCTACGTGTTCAGACAGGCACATGTCACTCTAATTTCCAATCAGGAAGACGAATTGACCAAAGGCTAGGGTTGCCCATGGAAACAGTATAGGGCTTGAGGAAATCCCGCTGCTTTGTGGCCAGTTCCCATAAACACAAGTTGAACAATAGAACTCAGGGGCAGTAAAATTCACAAAACTGCAGAGTTGAAAATATCCATCACTGAAAAATGTCTTGAGGAAAGTCAGAGAAAAGGACTTGTAAGCAAGGGAGAATGGCAGGAAAGGGATTTGAGGAGGTAGAAAGGACTCGCCATTAAGCACAAGAAAAGGAGCTGAACATTGCCAACATTGCAGTTGGCCAAAAAGGGTGTATGCGTTTTTTTGTGTATATATTCAAGAAAAGAGCGTACACCTTTTTAGCCAACCAAACAGGTGGGCACTGGAAGTCAATACTACAAAAGACATCACTTCGCATCAGTCAGAAGAGCCATCCTCATAAAGCGTAAACAACAGAAATGCAGGACAGGGCAAGGAGAAGAGGGAGCCCTGTGAGACTTATAGTGGAAATGTATATTGCCAACGGCCATTCTGGAGAAGTGTATTGTGTTTACTAAAGCATCTAAACAATGAGCTACAGAGCATAGGGCACTTGCACTCATGGGCGTATATCTTGGGAAAAACAAAAATCGAGAGGACACAGGCACCCCAATGTTTACCCCCTCTCTGTTTAAAAGATCCTCGACTAAGATATAACTTAAATGTCTCTGGAGGGAAAAAATGGATAGAGATGTGGTACTTAGGTAGAGTGGAATATTATTCAGCCTGGAAATCAATGAAATATGGCCAGCTGTAACAACTCTGGAGGAGTTACGTATGATCATTCTAAGTGACAGAATTCAAAAAGAAGAAGACACATATCATAAGATATCACTTAAAGGTGGAATCCAAAATGGCTACACATGAAATAAATTACAAAACAAAAACATAGTCAAATATGTAGAAAACACGCATAAGGCTGCTAAACGGGAAAGGTGGGGAGGGGTGAGGCATCATCCAGGAGGTTGAAATTAGCAAAGATACCATTCCAAATACCAAACTGATAATCAACAAGGCCTACACGGTAGCTAAAAGAACTGCACTCAGCACACTCAAGTCACCAGAAAAGAATATATACGACTGGTAAGAATCTGAAAAAGAATTTATTGATGTCTCTCTGTACGTGAATCAAGTGGATGTACAGCAGCAAGAAACAGAGCTTTGAAAATCAGCTGTAACCAATATAGTAATAAATTGAAAAAAATAAACGACAGAGAGACAGAGAAAACCTCTTACAACTTTTCCTCAGGGACGGTGATGCAACATGGATTGAACACATCTAGACCCACAGCAGGATGAGACATAAGGCTGGAAACTGTTTGCGCTAAGAGAAATGTGAGGTTGGGTGAGGAAATGCACACCCTTTAAAGTAATACTACCTGGTACCCATTCAATGGGTCCCAAATCTGCAGGTTCAAGGGATCTTCCTACAGCTAAAACATGCATGGAAAACCCAGAGGACTGTACACCATGTGATCGGGAGATGTGTCTAAAATGCACCTCATTTATCCTCTCCTGGTGCTCCTGTTCACCATTCCAGCCACGTTACTTAGAAGCTCCCCACTTGGAGAATCAGCACATTTAAACTTCTGTTTCACACATTTTGCAAATTGTGAGGAGGATGAACGGGAAGAGGGGGAACCAATGAGAGAAGAGTTGTAGGGGTTTGGACGGGCACATATCACTCTAATTTCCCATTAAGAATAAGAATTAAAAAAAGGCTCAGCCTGCCTCGCCGGAGCCAAAATAGGGCCTGAAGCAATCCTGCGCGTTTGAGGCCAGCTCACAAAAGAGCAACTTAAAACATGGAGCTCAGGGTCACTGCAATTCACAAACCTGCAGAGTTATAAATGAAAACTAACGTCCAAAAATATGTTGAGGTAAGGCAAAGAAGAGGATCTGAATGCAAGACAGAATTGCAAGAAACAGATTTCAAGAGATAGATTGGACTCGTCTTTAACGCACATGAAAAGCGGCAGAATTTCGACAATGATGCAGTTGGCCCAAAAGGGCGTATGCGATTTTTCCTGATTATATCCAGGAAAAAACGCATACGCACTTTATGGGCAACGAAGCAAGCAAGCAATGCAAATGTGCACAACAAAGAAGTCTCATTTCCCACCGGTCAAAAGGGCCATCCTAAAAAATTGTAAAAACCAGAAATGCAGGACAGGCCATGGAGAACAGGGAGCCTTTATACGCTGATGGGCAGTGTGTGAACTGCCGAGAGCCACTCTGGAGAAGTGTATGGTGGTTCCTAAATCATCTAAAAACAGAGCTACAGAGCATAGGACACTTCCAATCATGGGAGTATATCTAGGGAAGTCTAAAAATCAACAAGACACAAGCACACCACAGTTTAGGGCTACTCTGTTTACAAGAACCTCAACTTCAGTACACCTTAAATATCCCAGGAAAGAGAACAATGGATAAAGAAGATGTGGTACTTATGTACAATGGAATATCTCTTCACCATGAAATCAATGTAATAAGGCTAGTAGAAGGATAAAGAGTGGATTTAGGTCCGATAATACTACTTGAAATAAGTCAAACAGAAAAAGAAACATATCATAAGATATCACTTATAGAGGGAGGGTAAATATGGCTGCACAAGAAATGAATTACAGAACAGAACAGTGTCTCACATTTAGAAAACACACTTATGTCAGCTTAAGGGGAAAGGAGAGGTGGGGTGATGCATAAAACCAGAGTTTGAAATTAGCACAGATACCGTTCAAGAAACCAAATAGGTATTAGACAAGATCTACACCTTGCTCAATGAACTGGCCTCAACACACCCTATACACCGCAGAGAAATATATCTGAGTAATAAGAATCTTAAAACCCATGTATTGATATATCTCCATAAGGGAATCAAGTGTGTGCAGAGCGGCACAAACACAGCAGTGAAAATGAGCTAAACCCCATTATAGAAATAAATTTTAAAAACAAAACGCAGAAACAATGAAAGAGAGAAAAATTCTTACAAAATTCGCTCAGGGGCTGTGACGCAACCTGGATTGACCACATATAAACCCACAGCTGGATAAGACATAAGGCTGGACACTTGGGGCTGAGAGGATTGGTGAGCTTCGGTGAGCAACTGCCGAAAGTTTAATGCAATACTTCATGCTACTCATTCCAAGGGTCCCAACACTCCAGGTTGAAGGGAATCTTCCTACAGCTAAACCATGCTTGGGAAACCCAGCGACTGGTATACCATATGATCGGGAAAGGTTTCTAAAACGCACCACATTTTTCCTCTCCTGGGGCTCCGGATCGACATTCCAGCCGCTTTACTAACAACATCCCCACATGGAGAGTCAATGCCTTTAAGTTCTGGTATCGCACAGTCTTCAGTTAGTGCGGAGGATGAATGGGAATAGGGGGAACCAGTGAGAAACTAGCTGTAGCGGTTTCAATGGGCACATGTCACTCTAATTTCACATCAGTAAGAAGAATGAACCAAAGGCACAGCAAGGTGCCCCAGAAGAAGAATAGGGCTTCAAGGAATCCTGTGGTTATGGGGCAAGATCACAAAACTAAGAGCTGAAAAATGGAGCTAAGGGCCACTGCAATTCAAAAACCTGACTTGCCCAAAAAGGGCGTATGTGTTTTTTCCTGAATATATTCAGGAAAAAACGCATACGCCCTTTTTGGCCAACCAAGCAAGCTTGCAAAGGAAATCTGCACTACAATGAAGTCTCAATTCCCCCTGGTCAAAAGGGCCATCTGAAAAAAGTGTAAAATCCATAAAGGCAGGACAGGCCATGGAGAACTGGGAGCCATCTTATGCTGATGGGCAGGATGTAAATTGCCAACAGCCACTCTGGAGAAGTGTTTGGTGTTTCCTGAAACATCTAAAAAACAAAGCAACAGAGCCTAGGGCACTTCCACTTATGGTACTATAGTTTAGGGCAATTAAAATCAAAAAGACACAGCCACCCCACAGTTTGGGATGGCTCTGTTTACAAGAACCTCATATACGGTACAAGTTCAATATCGCAGAAAGTGAAAAATGGATAAAGAAGTTGTGGTACTTACGTACAATGCAATATCACTCAGCAATGAAATCTATGTCATCAGGCCCGTAGCAGCATAATGAGTGGACTAAGTACGATGAATCTAACTGAAATAAGTCACACAGAAAAAGAAACATCATAAGGTATCACTAATACACGGAATGTAAACTTGGCTACACAGGAACTGAATTGCAAAACAGAACAGGGTCTCAAATTTAGAAAACCAACTTATGCTTGCTTAAGGGGAAAGGTGAGTTGGGGTGCTGCATAAAACCAGAGATTGAAATGAGCACAGATAAAGTTCCTTAAGCCAAATATGGAATAGACAAGAGCTACTCCTTGCTCAACGAAATGGACTCAACACCCCATATTCAACGCCTAGGAATATACCTGACTAGTAAGAATCATAAAACCTATGGATTTATATATCTCTGTAAGAGAATCAAGAGTGTGTACAGCGGCATTAAAGCAGTGAAAATCAGGTAAATCCCATAATAAAAATAAATTTCTTAAACAAAACACAATGACAGTGAAATAGAGAGAAATACTTAAGTAATCATTCAAGGCTTCTGATGCAACCTGCATTTACCACATCTACACCCAGAGCTGGGTGACACATAAGGCTGGACACTTGGGGCTCATAAGATTTGAGAGGTTCGGTGAGCAAATGAAGACCTTTGAAGTCATATTGCATGGTACCCATTCCACGGGTCTCAACTCTCCAGGTTTAAGGGATACTTCCTTCAGCTAAAACATGCATGTGGAAACGAGAGAATGATCAACAGTGTGATCGGGAGACGTGTTCCAATATGTGTCAGTTTTCGTCCCCTGATACTCGGGTGCAACATGCCAGACGCTTTACTAACACTCTCCCGACTTGGAGAGTCAGTGCCTTTAACCTCCTGTTTGGCCCAGTTTGCAATTTCTGCGGAAGATGAACAGGAATAGGGAGAACCAATGACAGACTAGCTGGAGGTGTGTGGACGGGCAAATTTAACTCTCATTTCCCACCAGGAAGAGGAATTAACCAAAGGCTCAGCGTGCCGTGCCGGAACCAGATTAGAGCCTGAAGCCATCCTGCGGTGTTGCGGCCAGCTCACGAGAAAGCGAGTTGAAGAAAGGAGCTCAGGGGCACTGTAATTCACAAACTTGCAGAGTTATAAATGACAGCTATCGTCCAAAAATATACTGAAGTAAGGCTGCCAAGAGGACTTGAAAGCGGGGCAGAATTGCAGGAAACCGATTTCAGGAGGTAGACTGGAATTGCATTTAAAGCATAGGAAAAGAGGCAGAACGTCCACAATGATGCACTTGGCCAAAAAGGGCGTATGCGTTTTTTCCTGAATATATTCAGGAAAAAACGCATACGCCCTTTTTGGCCAACCAAGCAAGCTTGCAAAGGAAATCTGCACTACAATGAAGTCTCACTTCCCCCCGGTCAAAAGGGCCATCTGAAAAAAGTGTAAAATCCAGAAAGGCAGGACAGGCCATGGAGAACTGGGAGCCTTGCTATGCTGATGGGTGGGATGTAAATTGCCAACAGCCACTCAGGAGAAGTGTATGGTGTTTCCTGAAACATCTAAAACACAAAGCAACAGAGCCTAGGGCACTTCCACTTATGATCCTATAGCTTAGGGAAATTAAAATCAAAAAGACACAGCCACCCCAAAGGTTGGGACGGCTCTGTTTACAAGAACCTGGTTTACGGTACAAGTTCAATATCGCAGAAAGTGAAAAATGGATAAAGAAGTTGTGGTACTTACGTACAATGCAATATCACTCAGCAATGAAATCTATGTCATCAGGCCCGTAGCAGCATAATGAGTGGATTCAGGTTCGATGACTCTAACTGAAATAAGTCTCACAGAAAAAGAAACATCATAAGATATCACTAATACACGGAATGTAACCTTGGCTACACAGGAACTGAATTACAAAACAGAACAGGGTCTCAAATTTAGAAAACCAACTTATGCTTGCTTAAAGGGAAAGGTGAGTTGGGGTGCTGCATAAAACCAGAGATTGAAATGAGCACAGATAAAGTTCCTTAAGCCAAATATGGAATAGACAAGAGCTACTCCTTGCTCAACGAAATGGACTCAACACCCCATATTAAACGCCTAAGAATGTACCTGACTAGGAAGTATCTTAAAACCTATGGACTGCTATGTCTCCGAAAGAGAATCAAGCGTGTGTACAGGGGCATAAACGCAGCAGTGATAGGATTGGAGAGGTTCGGTGAGCAAATGAAGACCCTTTGAAGTCATATTGCATGGAACCCATTCCACGGGTCTCAACTCTCCAGGTTTAAGGTATTCTTCCTTCAGCTAAAACATGCATGTGGAACCAAGAGTATGATCAACCGTGTGCTCGGGAGATGTGTTCCAATATGTCTCAGTTTTCGTCCCCAGGTACTCGGGTGCAACATTCCAGACGCTTTACTAACACTCTCCCGACTTGGAGAGTCAGTGCCTTTAACCTCCTGTTTGGCCCAGTTTGCAATTTCTGCGGAAGATGAACAGGAATAGGGAGAACCAATGACAGACTAGCTGGAGGTGTCTGGACGGGCAAATTTAACTCTCATTTCCCACCAGGAAGAGGAATTAACCAAAGGCTCAGCGTGCCGTGCCGGAACCAGATTAGGGCCTGAAGCCATCCTGCGGTGTTGCGGCCAGCTCACGAGAAAGCGAGTTGAAGAAAGGAGCTCAGGGGCACTGTAATTCACAAACCTGCAGAGTTATAAATGACAGCTATCGTCCAAAAATATACTGAAGTAAGGCTGCCAAGAGGACTTGAAAGCGGGGCAGAATTGCAGGAAACCGATTTCAGGAGGTAGACTGGAATTGCATTTAAAGCATAGGAAAAGAGGCAGAACGTCCACAATGATGCACTTGGCCAAAAAGGGCGTATGCGTTTTTTCCTGAATATATTCAGGAAAAAACGCATACGCCCTTTTTGGCCAACCAAGCAAGCTTGCAAAGGAAATCTGCACTACAATGAAGTCTCACTTCCCCCCGGTCAAAAGGGCCATCTGAAAAAAGTGTAAAATCCAGAAAGGCAGGACAGGCCATGGAGAACTGGGAGCCTTTTTATGCTGATGGGCGGGATGTAAATTGCCAACAGCCACTCGGGAGAAGTGTATGGTGTTTCCTGAAACATCTAAAAAACAAAGCAACAGAGCCTAGGGCACTTCCACTTATGGTCCTATAGCTTAGGGAAATTAAAATCAAAAGACACAGCCACCCCAAAGGTTGGGACGGCTCTGTTTACAAGAACCTGGTTTACGGTACAAGTTCAATATCGCAGAAAGTGAAAAATGGATAAAGAAGTTGTGGTACTTACGTACAATGCAGTATCACTCAGCAATGAAATCTATGTCATCAGGCCCGTAGCAGCATAATGAGTGGATTCAGGTATGATGATTCTAACTGAAATAAGTCACACAGGAAAAGAAACATCATAAGATTTCACTAATACACGGAATGTAACCTTGGCTACACAGGAACTGAATTACAAAACAGAACAGGGTCTCAAATTTAGAAAACCAACTTATGCTTGCTTAAGGGGAAAGGTGAGTTGGGGTGCTGCATAAAACCAGAGATTGAAATGAGCACAGATAAAGTTCCTTAAGCCAAATATGGAATAGACAAGAGCTACTCCTTGCTCAACGAAATGGACTCAACACCCCATATTAAATGCCTAAGAGTGTACCTGACTAGGAAGTATCTTAAAACCTATGGATTGCTATGTCTCTGAAAGAGAATCAAGCGTGTGTACAGGGGCATAAACGCAGCAGTGATAGGATTGGAGAGGTTCGGTGAGCAAATGAAGACCCTTTGAAGTCATATTGCATGGTACCCATTCCACGGGTCTCAACTCTCCAGGTTGAAGGTATTCTTCCTTCAGCTAAAACATGCATGTGGAACCCAGAGTATGATCAACCGTGTGATCGGGAGACGTGTTCCAATATGTCTCAGTTTTCGTCCCCTGGTACTCGGGTGCAACATTCCAGACGCTTTACTAACACTCTCCCGACTTGGAGAGTCAGTGCCTTTAACCTCCTGTTTGGCCCAGTTTGCAATTTCTGCGGAAGATGAACAGGAAGAGGGAGAACCAATGACAGACTAGCTGGAGGTGTCTGGACGGGCAAATTTAACTCTCATTTCCCACCAGGAAGAGGAATTAACCAAAGGCTCAGCGTGCCGTGCCGGAACCAGATTAGGGCCTGAAGCCATCCTGCGGTGTTGCGGCCAGCTCACGAGAAAGCGAGTTGAAGAAAGGAGCTCAGGGGCACTGTAATTCACAAACCTGCAGAGTTATAAATGACAGCTATCGTCCAAAAATATACTGAAGTAAGGCTGCCAAGAGGACTTGAAAGCGGGGCAGAATTGCAGGAAACCGATTTCAGGAGGTAGACTGGAATTGCATTTAAAGCATAGGAAAAGAGGCAGAACGTCCACAATGATGCACTTGGCCAAAAAGGGCGTATGCGTTTTTTCCTGAATATATTCAGGAAAAAACGCATACGCCCTTTTTGGCCAACCAAGCAAGCTTGCAAAGGAAATCTGCACTACAATGAAGTCTCACTTCCCCCCGGTCAAAAGGGCCATCTGAAAAAAGTGTAAAATCCAGAAAGGCAGGACAGGCCATGGAGAACTGGGAGCCTTGTTATGCTGATGGGCGGGATGTAAATTGCCAACAGCCACTCGGGAGAAGTGTATGGTGTTTCCTGAAACATCTAAAAAACAAAGCAACAGAGCCTAGGGCACTTCCACTTATGGTCCTATAGCTTAGGGAAATTAAAATCAAAAGACACAGCCACCCCAAAGGTTGGGACGGCTCTGTTTACAAGAACCTGGTTTACGGTACAAGTTCAATATCGCAGAAAGTGAAAAATGGATAAAGAAGTTGTGGTACTTACGTACAATGCAGTATCACTCAGCAATGAAATCTATGTCATCAGGCCCGTAGCAGCATAATGAGTGGATTCAGGTACGATGATTCTAACTGAAATAAGTCACACAGGAAAAGAAACATCATAAGATATCACTAATACACGGAATGTAACCTTGGCTACACAGGAACTGAATTACAAAACAGAACAGGGTCTCAAATTTAGAAAACCAACTTATGCTTGATTAAGGGGAAAGGTGAGTTGGGGTGCTGCATAAAACCAGAGATTGAAATGAGCACAGATAAAGTTCCTTAAGCCAAATATGGAATAGACAAGAGCTACTCCTTGCTCAACGAAATGGACTCAACACCCCATATTAAATGCCTAAGAGTGTACCTGACTAGGAAGTATCTTAAAACCTATGGATTGCTATGTCTCTGAAAGAGAATCAAGTGTGTGTACAGGGGCATAAACGCAGCAGTGATAGGATTGGAGAGGTTCGGTGAGCAAATGAAGACCCTTTGAAGTCATATTGCATGGTACCCATTCCACGGGTCTCAACTCTCCAGGTTGAAGGTATTCTTCCTTCAGCTAAAACATGCATGTGGAACCCAGAGTATGATCAACCGTGTGATCGGGAGACGTGTTCCAATATGTCTCAGTTTTCGTCCCCTGGTACTCGGGTGCAACATTCCAGACGCTTTACTAACACTCTCCCGACTTGGAGAGTCAGTGCCTTTAACCTCCTGTTTGGCCCAGTTTGCAATTTCTGCGGAAGATGAACAGGAAGAGGGAGAACCAATGACAGACTAGCTGGAGGTGTCTGGACGGGCAAATTTAACTCTCATTTCCCACCAGGAAGAGGAATTAACCAAAGGCTCAGCGTGCCGTGCCGGAACCAGATTAGGGCCTGAAGCCATCCTGCGGTGTTGCGGCCAGCTCACGAGAAAGCGAGTTGAAGAAAGGAGCTCAGGGGCACTGTAATTCACAAACCTGCAGAGTTATAAATGACAGCTATCGTCCAAAAATATACTGAAGTAAGGCTGCCAAGAGGACTTGAAAGCGGGGCAGAATTGCAGGAAACCGATTTCAGGAGGTAGACTGGAATTGCATTTAAAGCATAGGAAAAGAGGCAGAACGTCCACAATGATGCACTTGGCCAAAAAGGGCGTATGCGTTTTTTCCTGAATATATTCAGGAAAAAACGCATACGCCCTTTTTGGCCAACCAAGCAAGCTTGCAAAGGAAATCTGCACTACAGTGAAGTCTCACTTCCCCCTGGTCAAAAGGGCCATCTGAAAAAAGTGTAAAATCCAGAAAGGCAGGACAGGCCATGGAGAACTGGGAGCCTTGTTATGCTGATGGGCGGGATGTAAATTGCCAACAGCCACTCAGGAGAAGTGTATGGTGTTTCCTGAAACATCTAAAAAACAAAGCAACAGAGCCTAGGGCACTTCCACTTATGGTCCTATAGCTTAGGGAAATTAAAATCAAAAGACACAGCCACCCCAAAGGTTGGGACGGCTCTGTTTACAAGAACCTGGTTTACGGTACAAGTTCAATATCGCAGAAAGTGAAAAATGGATAAAGAAGTTGTGGTACTTACGTACAATGCAGTATCACTCAGCAATGAAATCTATGTCATCAGGCCCGTAGCAGCATAATGAGTGGATTCAGGTACGATGATTCTAACTGAAATAAGTCACACAGGAAAAGAAACATCATAAGATATCACTAATACACGGAATGTAACCTTGGCTACACAGGAACTGAATTACAAAACAGAACAGGGTTTCAAATTTAGAAACCCAACTTATGCTTGCTTAAGGGGAAAGGTGAGTTGGGGTGCTGCATAAAACCAGAGATTGAAATGAGCACAGATAAAGTTCCTTAAGCCAAATATGGAATAGACAAGAGCTACTCCTTGCTCAACGAAATGGACTCAACACCCCATATTAAATGCCTAAGAGTGTACCTGACTAGGAAGTATCTTAAAACCTATGGATTGCTATGTCTCTGAAAGAGAATCAAGCGTGTGTACAGGGGCATAAACGCAGCAGTGATAGGATTGGAGAGGTTCGGTGAGCAAATGAAGACCCTTTGAAGTCATATTGCATGGTACCCATTCCACGGGTCTCAACTCTCCAGGTTTAAGGTATTCTTCCTTCAGCTAAAACATGCATGTGGAACCCAGAGTATGATCAACCGTGTGATCGGGAGACGTGTTCCAATATGTGTCAGTTTTCGTCCCCTGGTACTCGGGTGCAACATTCCAGACGCTTTACTAACACTCTCCCGACTTGGAGAGTCAGTGCCTTTAACCTCCTGTTTGGCCCAGTTTGCGATTTCTGCGGAAGATGAACAGGAATAGGGAGAACCAATGACAGACTAGCTGGAGGTGTCTGGACGGGCAAATTTAACTCTCATTTCCCACCAGGAAGAGGAATTAACCAAAGGCTCAGCGTGCCGTGCCGGAACCAGATTAGGGCCTGAAGCCATCCTGCGGTGTTGCGGCCAGCTCACGAGAAAGCGAGTTGAAGAAAGGAGCTCAGGGGCACTGTAATTCACAAACCTGCAGAGTTATAAATGACAGCTATCGTCCAAAAATATACAGAAGTAAGGCTGCCAAGAGGACTTGAAAGCGGGGCAGAATTGCAGGAAACCGATTTCAGGAGGTAGACTGGAATTGCATTGAAAGCATAGGAAAAGAGGCAGAACGTCCACAATGATGCACTTGGCCAAAAAGGGCGTATGCGTTTTTTCCTGAATATATTCAGGAAAAATCGCATACGCCCTTTTTGGCCAACCAAGCAAGCTTGCAAAGGAAATCTGCACTACAATGAAGTCTCACTTCCCCCCGGTCAAAAGGGCCATCTGAAAAAAGTGTAAAATCCAGAAAGGCAGGACAGGCCATGGAGAACTGGGAGCCTTGTTATGCTGATGGGCGGGATGTAAATTGCCAACAGCCACTCGGGAGAAGTGTATGGTGTTTCCTGAAACATCTAAAAAACAAAGCAACAGAGCCTAGGGCACTTCCACTTATGGTCCTATAGCTTAGGGAAATTAAAATCAAAAGACACAGCCACCCCAAAGGTTGGGACGGCTCTGTTTACAAGAACCTGGTTTACGGTACAAGTTCAATATCGCAGAAAGTGAAAAATGGATAAAGAAGTTGTGGTACTTACGTACAATGCAGTATCACTCAGCAATGAAATCTATGTCATCAGGCCCGTAGCAGCATAATGAGTGGATTCAGGTATGATGATTCTAACTGAAATAAGTCACACAGGAAAAGAAACATCATAAGATATCACTAATACACGGAATGTATCCTTGGCTACACAGGAACTGAATTACAAAACAGAACAGGGTCTCAAATTTAGAAACCCAACTTATGCTTGCTTAAGGGGAAAGGTGAGTTGGGGTGCTGCATAAAACCAGAGATTGAAATGAGCACAGATAAAGTTCCTTAAGCCAAATATGGAATAGACAAGAGCTACTCCTTGCTCAACGAAATGGACTCAACACCCCATATTAAATGCCTAAGAGTGTACCTGACTAGGAAGTATCTTAAAACCTATGGATTGCTATGTGTCTGAAAGAGAATCAAGTGTGTGTACAGGGGCATAAACGCAGCAGTGATAGGATTGGAGAGGTTCGGTGAGCAAATGAAGACCCTTTGAAGTCATATTGCATGGTACCCATTCCACGGGTCTCAACTCTCCAGGTTGAAGGTATTCTTCCTTCAGCTAAAACATGCATGTGGAACCCAGAGTATGATCAACCGTGTGATCGGGAGACGTGTTCCAATATGTCTCAGTTTTCGTCCCCTGGTACTCGGGTGCAACATTCCAGACGCTTTACTAACACTCTCCCGACTTGGAGAGTCAGTGCCTTTAACCTCCTGTTTGGCCCAGTTTGCAATTTCTGCGGAAGATGAACAGGAATAGGGAGAACCAATGACAGACTAGCTGGAGGTGTCTGGACGGGCAAATTTAACTCTCATTTCCCACCAGGAAGAGGAATTAACCAAAGGCTCAGCGTGCCGTGCCGGAACCAGATTAGGGCCTGAAGCCATCCTGCGGTGTTGCGGCCAGCTCACGAGAAAGCGAGTTGAAGAAAGGAGCTCAGGGGCACTGTAATTCACAAACCTGCAGAGTTATAAATGACAGCTATCGTCCAAAAATATACTGAAGTAAGGCTGCCAAGAGGACTTGAAAGCGGGGCAGAATTGCAGGAAACCGATTTCAGGAGGTAGACTGGAATTGCATTTAAAGCATAGGAAAAGAGGCAGAACGTCCACAATGATGCACTTGGCCAAAAAGGGCGTATGCGTTTTTCCCTGAATATATTCAGGAAAAAACGCATACGCCCTTTTTGGCCAACCAAGCAAGCTTGCAAAGGAAATCTGCACTACAATGAAGTCTCACTTCCCCCCGGTCAAAAGGGCCATCTGAAAAAAGTGTAAAATCCAGAAAGGCAGGACAGGCCATGGAGAACTGGGAGCCTTGTTATGCTGATGGGCGGGATGTCAATTGCCAACAGCCACTCGGGAGAAGTGTATGGTGTTTCCTGAAACATCTAAAAAACAAAGCAACAGAGCCTAGGGCACTTCCACTTATGGTCCTATAGCTTAGGGAAATTAAAATCAAAAAGACACAGCCACCCCAAAGGTTGGGACGGCTCTGTTTACAAGAACCTGGTTTACGGTACAAGTTCAATATCGCAGAAAGTGAAAAATGGATAAAGTAGTTGTGGTACTTACGTACAATGCAGTATCACTCAGCAATGAAATCTATGTCATCAGGCCCGTAGCAGCATAATGAGTGGATTCAGGTATGATGATTCTAACTGAAATAAGTCACACAGAAAAAGAAACATCATAAGATATCACTAATACACGGAATGTAACCTTGGCTACACAGGAACTGAATTACAAAACAGAACAGGGTCTCAAATTTAGAAACCCAACTTATGCTTGCTTAAGGGGAAAGGTGAGTTGGGGTGCTGCATAAAACCAGAGATTGAAATGAGCACAGATAAAGTTCCTTAAGCCAAATATGGAATAGACAAGAGCTACTCCTTGCTCAACGAAATGGACTCAACACCCCATATTAAATGCCTAAGAGTGTACCTGACTAGGAAGTATCTTAAAACCTATGGATTGCTATGTCTCTGAAAGAGAATCAAGTGTGTGTACAGGGGCATAAACGCAGCAGTGATAGGATTGGAGAGGTTCGGTGTGCAAATGAAGACCCTTTGAAGTCATATTGCATGGTACCCATTCCACGGGTCTCAACTCTCCAGGTTTAAGGTATTCTTCCTTCAGCTAAAACATGCATGTGGAACCCAGAGTATGATCAACCGTGTGATCGGGAGACGTGTTCCAATATGTGTCAGTTTTCGTCCCCTGGTACTCGGGTGCAACATTCCAGACGCTTTACTAACACTCTCCCGACTTGGAGAGTCAGTGCCTTTAACCTCCTGTTTGGCCCAGTTTGCAATTTCTGCGGAAGATGAACAGGAATAGGGAGAACCAATGACAGACTAGCTGGAGGTGTCTGGACGGGCAAATTTAACTCTCATTTCCCACCAGGAAGAGGAATTAACCAAAGGCTCAGCGTGCCGTGCCGGAACCAGATTAGGGCCTGAAGCCATCCTGCGGTGTTGCGGCCAGCTCACGAGAAAGCGAGTTGAAGAAAGGAGCTCAGGGGCACTGTAATTCACAAACCTGCAGAGTTATAAATGACAGCTATCGTCCAAAAATATACTGAAGTAAGGCTGCCAAGAGGACTTGAAAGCGGGGCAGAATTGCAGGAAAACGATTTCAGGAGGTAGACTGGAATTGCATTTAAAGCATAGGAAAAGAGGCAGAACGTCCACAATGATGCACTTGGCCAAAAAGGGCGTATGCGTTTTTTCCTGAATATATTCAGGAAAAAACGCATACGCCCTTTTTGGCCAACCAAGCAAGCTTGCAAAGGAAATCTGCACTACAATGAAGTCTCACTTCCCCCCGGTCCAAAGGGCCATCTGAAAAAAGTGTAAAATCCAGAAAGGCAGGACAGGCCATGGAGAACTGGGAGCCTTGTTATGCTGATGGGCGGGATGTAAATTGCCAACAGCCACTCGGGAGAAGTGTATGGTGTTTCCTGAAACATCTAAAAAACAAAGCAACAGAGCCTAGGGCACTTCCACTTATGGTCCTATAGCTTAGGGAAATTAAAATCAAAAGACACAGCCACCCCAAAGGTTGGGACGGCTCTGTTTACAAGAACCTGGTTTACGGTACAAGTTCAATATCGCAGAAAGTGAAAAATGGATAAAGAAGTTGTGGTACTTACGTACAATGCAATATCACTCAGCAATGAAATCTATGTCATCAGGCCCGTAGCAGCATAATGAGTGGATTCAGGTACGATGATTCTAACTGAAATAAGTCACACAGAAAAAGAAACATCATAAGATATCACTAATACACGGAATGTAAACTTGGCTACACAGGAACTGAATTACAAAACAGAACAGGGTCTCAAATTTAGAAAACCAACTTATGCTTGCTTAAGGGGAAAGGTGAGTTGGGGTGCTGCATAAAACCAGAGATTGAAATGAGCACAGATAAAGTTCCTTAAGCCAAATATGGAATAGACAAGAGCTACTCCTTGCTCAACGAAATGGACTCAACACCCCATATTAAATGCCTAAGAGTGTACCTGACTAGGAAGTATCTTAAAACCTATGGATTGCTATGTCTCTGAAAGAGAATCAAGTGTGTGTACAGGGGCATAAACGCAGCAGTGATAGGATTGGAGATGTTCGGTGAGCAAATGAAGACCCTTTGAAGTCATATTGCATGGTACCCATTCCACGGGTCTCAACTCTCCAGGTTTAAGGGATTCTTCCTTCAGCTAAAACATGCATGTGGAACCCAGAGTATGATCAACCGTGTGATCGGGAGACGTGTTCCAATATGTCTCAGTTTTCGTCCCCTGGTACTCGGGTGCAACATTCCAGACGCTTTACTAACACTCTCCCGACTTGGAGAGTCAGTGCCTTTAACCTCCTGTTTGGCCCAGTTTGCAATTTCTGCGGAAGATGAACAGGAATAGGCAGAACCAATGACAGACTAGCTGGAGGTGTCTGGACGGGCAAATTTAACTCTCATTTCCCACCAGGAAGAGGAATTAACCAAAGGCTCAGCGTGCCGTGCCGGAACCAGATTAGGGCCTGAAGCCATCCTGCGGTGTTGTGGCCAGCTCACGAGAAAGCGAGTTGAAGAAAGGAGCTCAGGGGCACTGTAATTCACAAACCTGCAGAGTTATAAATGACAGCTATCGTCCAAAAATATACTGAAGTAAGGCTGCCAAGAGGACTTGAAAGCGGGGCAGAATTGCAGGAAACCGATTTCAGGAGGTAGACTGGAATTGCATTGAAAGCATAGGAAAAGAGGCAGAACGTCCACAATGATGCACTTGGCCAAAAAGGGCGTATGCGTTTTTTCCTGAATATATTCAGGAAAAAACGCATACGCCCTTTTTGGCCAACCAAGCAAGCTTGCAAAGGAAATCTGCACTACAATGAAGTCTCACTTCCCCCCGGTCCAAAGGGCCATCTGAAAAAGTGTAAAATCCAGAAAGGCAGGACAGGCCATGGAGAACTGGGAGCCTTGTTATGCTGATGGGCGGGATGTCAATTGCCAACAGCCACTCGGGAGAAGTGTATGGTGTTTCCTGAAACATCTAAAAAACAAAGCAACAGAGCCTAGGGCACTTCCACTTATGGTCCTATAGCTTAGGGAAATTAAAATCAAAAAGACACAGCCACCCCAAATGTTGGGACGGCTCTGTTTACAAGAACCTGGTTTACGGTACAAGTTCAATATCGCAGAAAGTGAAAAATGGATAAAGAAGTTGTGGTACTTACGTACAATGCAGTATCACTCAGAAATGTAATCTATGTCATCAGGCCTGTAGCAGCATAATGAGTGGATTCAGGTATGATGATTCTAACTGAAATAAGTCACACAGGAAAAGAAACATCATAAGATATCACTAATACACGGAATGTAACCTTGGCTACACAGGAACTGAATTACAAAACAGAACAGGGTCTCAAATTTAGAAACCCAAATTATGCTTGCTTAAGGGGAAAGGTGAGTTGGGGTGCTGCATAAAACCAGAGATTGAAATGAGCACAGATAAAGTTCCTTAAGCCAAATATGGAATATACAAGAGCTACTCCTTGCTCAATGAAATGGACTCAACACCCCATATTAAATGCCTAAGAGTGTACCTGACTAGGAAGTATCTTAAAACCTATGGATTGCTATGTCTCTGAAAGAGAATCAAGTGTGTGTACAGGGGCATAAACGCAGCAGTGATAGGATTGGAGAGGTTCGGTGTGCAAATGAAGACCCTTTGAAGTCATATTGCATGGTACCCATTCCACGGGTCTCAACTCTCCAGGTTTAAGGTATTCTTCCTTCAGCTAAAACATGCATGTGGAACCCAGAGTATGATCAACCGTGTGATCGGGAGACGTGTTCCAATATGTCTCAGTTTTCGTCCCCTGGTACTCGGGTGCAACATTCCAGACGCTTTACTAACACTCTCCCGACTTGGAGAGTCAGTGCCTTTAACCTCCTGTTTGGCCCAGTTTGCGATTTCTGCAGAAGATGAACAGGAATAGGGAGAACCAATGACAGACTAGCTGGAGGTGTCTGGACGGGCAAATTTAACTCTCATTTCCCACCAGGAAGAGGAATTAACCAAAGGCTCAGCGTGCCGTGCCGGAACCAGATTAGGGCCTGAAGCCATCCTGCGGTGTTGCGGCCAGCTCACGAGAAAGCGAGTTGAAGAAAGGAGCTCAGGGGCACTGTAATTCACAAACCTGCAGAGTTATAAATGACAGCTATCGTCCAAAAATATACTGAAGTAAGGCTGCCAAGAGGACTTGAAAGCGGGGCAGAATTGCAGGAAACCGATTTCAGGAGGTAGACTGGAATTGCATTGAAAGCATAGGAAAAGAGGCAGAACGTCCACAATGATGCACTTGGCCAAAAAGGGCGTATGCGTTTTTTCCTGAATATATTCAGGAAAAAACGCATACGCCCTTTTTGGCCAACCAAGCAAGCTTGCAAAGGAAATCTGCACTACAATGAAGTCTCACTTCCCCCCGGTCCAAAGGGCCATCTGAAAAAAGTGTAAAATCCAGAAAGGCAGGACAGGCCATGGAGAACTGGGAGCCTTGTTATGCTGATGGGCGGGATGTCAATTGCCAACAGCCACTCGGGAGAAGTGTATGGTGTTTCCTGAAACATCTAAAAAACAAAGCAACAGAGCCTAGGGCACTTCCACTTATGGTCCTATAGCTTAGGGAAATTAAAATCAAAAGACACAGCCACCCCAAAGGTTGGGACGGCTCTGTTTACAAGAACCTGGTTTACGGTACAAGTTCAATATCGCAGAAAGTGAAAAATGGATAAAGAAGTTGTGGTACTTACGTACAATGCAATATCACTCAGCAATGAAATCTATGTCATCAGGCCCGTAGCAGCATAATGAGTGGATTCAGGTACGATGATTCTAACTGAAATAAGTCACACAGAAAAAGAAACATCATAAGATATCACTAATACACGGAATGTAAACTTGGCTACACAGGAACTGAATTACAAAACAGAACAGGGTCTCAAATTTAGAAACCCAACTTATGCTTGCTTAAGGGGAAAGGTGAGTTGGGGTGCTGCATAAAACCAGAGATTGAAATGAGCACAGATAAAGTTCCTTAAGCCAAATATGGAATAGACAAGAGCTACTCCTTGCTCAACGAAATGGACTCAACACCCCATATTAAATGCCTAAGAGTGTACCTGACTAGGAAGTATCTTAAAACCTATGGATTGCTATCTGTCTGAAAGAGAATCAAGTGTGTGTACAGGGGCATAAACGCAGCAGTGATAGGATTGGAGAGGTTCGGTGAGCAAATGAAGACCCTTTGAAGTCATATTGCATGGTACCCATTCCACGGGTCTCAACTCTCCAGGTTTAAGGTATTCTTCCTTCAGCTAAAACATGCATGTGGAACCCAGAGTATGATCAACCGTGTGATCGGGAGACGTGTTCCAATATGTCTCAGTTTTCGTCCCCTGGTACTCGGGTGCAACATTCCAGACGCTTTACTAACACTCTCCCGACTTGGAGAGTCAGTGCCTTTAACCTCCTGTTTGGCCCAGTTTGCAATTTCTGCGGAAGATGAACAGGAATAGGGAGAACCAATGACAGACTAGCTGGAGGTGTCTGGACGGGCAAATTTAACTCTCATTTCCCACCAGGAAGAGGAATTAACCAAAGGCCCAGCGTGCCGTGACGGAACCAGATTAGGGCCTGAAGCCATCCTGCGGTGTTGCGGCCAGCTCACGAGAAAGCGAGTTGAAGAAAGGAGCTCAGGGGCACTGTAATTCACAAACCTGCAGAGTTATAAATGACAGCTATCGTCCAAAAATATACTGAAGTAAGGCTGCCAAGAGGACTTGAAAGCGGGGCAGAATTGCAGGAAACCGATTTCAGGAGGTAGACTGGAATTGCATTGAAAGCATAGGAAAAGAGGCAGAACGTCCACAATGATGCACTTGGCCAAAAAGGGTGTATGCGTTTTTTCCTGAATATATTCAGGAAAAAACGCATACGCCCTTTTTGGCCAACCAAGCAAGCTTGCAAAGGAAATCTGCACTACAATGAAGTCTCACTTCCCCCCGGTCCAAAGGGCCATCTGAAAAAAGTGTAAAATCCAGAAAGGCAGGACAGGCCATGGAGAACTGGGAGCCTTGTTACGCTGATGGGCGGGATGTAAATTGCCAACAGCCACTCGGAAGAAGTGTATGGTGTTTCCTGAAACATCTAAAAAACAAAGCAACAGAGCCTAGGGCACTTCCACTTATGGTCCTATAGCTTAGGGAAATTAAAATCAAAAGACACAGCCACCCCAAAGGTTGGGACGGCTCTGTTTACAAGAACCTGGTTTACGGTACAAGTTCAATATCGCAGAAAGTGAAAAATGGATAAAGAAGTTGTGGTACTTACGTACAATGCAATATCACTCAGCAATGAAATCTATGTCATCAGGCCCGTAGCAGCATAATGAGTGGATTCAGGTACGATGATTCTAACTGAAATAAGTCACACAGAAAAAGAAACATCATAAGATATCACTAATACACGGAATGTAAACTTGGCTACACAGGAACTGAATTACAAAACAGAACAGGGTCTCAAATTTAGAAAACAAACTTATGCTTTCTTAAGGGGAAAGGTGAGTTGGGGTGCTGCATAAAACCAGAGATTGAAATGAGCACAGATAAAGTTCCTAAAGCCAAATATGGAATAGACAAGAGCTACTCCTTGCTCAACGAAATGGACTCAACACCCCATATTAAATGCCTAAGAGTGTACCTGACTAGGAAGTATCTTAAAACCTATGGATTGCTATGTCTCTGAAAGAGAATCAAGTGTGTGTACAGGGGCATAAACGCAGCAGTGATAGGATTGGAGAGGTTCGGTGAGCAAATGAAGACCCTTTGAAGTCATATTGCATGGTACCCATTCCACGGGTCTCAACTCTCCAGGTTGAAGGTATTCTTCCTTCAGCTAAAACATGCATGTGGAACCCAGAGTATGATCAACCGTGTGATCGGGAGACGTGTTCCAATATGTCTCAGTTTTCATCCCCTGGTACTCGGGTGCAACATTCCAGACGCTTTACTAACACTCTCCCGACTTGGAGAGTCAGTGCCTTTAACCTCCTGTTTGGCCCAGTTTGCAATTTCTGCGGCAGATGAACAGGAATAGGCAGAACCAATGACAGACTAGCTGGAGGTGTCTGGACGGGCAAATTTAACTCTCATTTCCCACCAGGAAGAGGAATTAACCAAAGGCTCAGCGTGCCGTGCCGGAACCAGATTAGGGCCTGAAGCCATCCTGCGGTGTTGCGGCCAGCTCACGAGAAAGCGAGTTGAAGAAAGGAGCTCAGGGGCACTGTAATTCACAAACCTGCAGAGTTATAAATGACAGCTATCGTCCAAAAATATACTGAAGTAAGGCTGCCAAGAGGACTTGAAAGCGGGGCAGAATTGCAGGAAAACGATTTCAGGAGGTAGACTGGAATTGCATTTAAAGCATAGGAAAAGAGGCAGAACGTCCACAATGATGCACTTGGCCAAAAAGGGCGTATGCGGTTTTTCCTGAATATATTCAGGAAAAAACGCATACGCCCTTTTTGGCCAACCAAGCAAGCTTGCAAAGGAAATCTGCACTACAATGAAGTCTCACTTCCCCCCGGTCCAAAGGGCCATCTGAAAAAAGTGTAAAATCCAGAAAGGCAGGACAGGCCATGGAGAACTGGGAGCCTTGTTACGGTGATGGGCGGGATGTAAATTGCCAACAGCCACTCGGAAGAAGTGTATGGTGTTTCCTGAAACATCTAAAAAACAAAGCAACAGAGCCTAGGGCACTTCCACTTATGGTCCTATAGCTTAGGGAAATTAAAATCAAAAGACACAGCCACCCCAAAGGTTGGGACGGCTCTGTTTACAAGAACCTGGTTTACGGTACAAGTTCAATATCGCAGAAAGTGAAAAATGGATAAAGAAGTTGTGGTACTTACGTACAATGCAATATCACTCAGCAATGAAATCTATGTCATCAGCCCCGTAGCAGCATAATGAGTGGATTCAGGTATGATGATTCTAACTGAAATAAGTCACACAGGAAAAGAAACATCATAAGATATCACTAATACACGGAATGTAACCTTGGCTACACAGGAACTGAATTACAAAACAGAACAGGGTCTCAAATTTAGAAACCCAACTTATGCTTGCTTAAGGGGAAAGGTGAGTTGGGGTGCTGCATAAAACCAGAGATTGAAATGAGCACAGATAAAGTTCCTTAAGCCAAATATGGAATATACAAGAGCTACTCCTTGCTCAACGAATTGGACTCAACACCCCATATTAAATGCCTAAGAGTGTACCTGACTAGGAAGTATCTTAAAACCTATGGATTGCTATGTCTCTGAAAGAGAATCAAGTGTGTGTACAGGGGCATAAACGCAGCAGTGATAGGATTGGAGAGGTTCGGTGAGCAAATGAAGACCCTTTGAAGTCATATTGCATGGTACCCATTCCACGGGTCTCAACTCTCCAGGTTTAAGGTATTCTTCCTTCAGCTAAAACATGCATGTGGAACCCAGAGTATGATCAACCGTGTGATCGGGAGACGTGTTCCAATATGTCTCAGTTTTCGTCCCCTGGTACTCGGGTGCAACATTCCAGACGCTTTACTAACACTCTCCCGACTTGGAGAGTCAGTGCCTTTAACCTCCTGTTTGGCCCAGTTTGCAATTTCTGCGGAAGATGAACAGGAATAGGCAGAACCAATGACAGACTAGCTGGAGGTGTCTGGACGGGCAAATTTAACTCTCATTTCCCACCAGGAAGAGGAATTAACCAAAGGCTCAGCGTGCCGTGCCGGAACCAGATTAGGGCCTGAAGCCATCCTGCGGTGTTGCGGCCAGCTCACGAGAAAGCGAGTTGAAGAAAGGAGCTCAGGGGCACTGTAAATCACAAACCTGCAGAGTTATAAATGACAGCTATCGTCCAAAAATATACTGAAGTAAGGCTGCCAAGAGGACTTGAAAGCGGGGCAGAATTGCAGGAAACCGATTTCAGGAGGTAGACTGGAATTGCATTTAAAGCATAGGAAAAGAGGCAGAACGTCCACAATGATGCACTTGGCCAAAAAGGGCGTATGCGTTTTTTCCTGAATATATTCAGGAAAAAACGCATACGCCCTTTTTGGCCAACCAAGCAAGCTTGCAAAGGAAATGTGCACTACAATGAAGTCTCACTTCCCCCCGGTCCAAAGGGCCATCTGAAAAAAGTGTAAAATCCAGAAAGGCAGGACAGGCCATGGAGAACTGGGAGCCTTGTTATGCTGATGGGCGGGATGTAAATTGCCAACAGCCACTCGGGAGAAGTGTATGGTGTTTCCTGAAGCATCTAAAAAACAAAGCAACAGAGCCTAGGGCACTTCCACTTATGGTCCTATAGCTTAGGGAAATTAAAATCAAAAAGACACAGCCACCCCAAAGGTTGGGACGGCTCTGTTTACAAGAACCTGGTTTACGGTACAAGTTCAATATCGCAGAAAGTGAAAAATGGATAAAGAAGTTGTGGTACTTACGTACAATGCAGTATCACTCAGAAATGAAATCTATGTCATCAGGCCTGTAGCAGCATAATGAGTGGATTCAGGTATGATGATTCTAACTGAAATAAGTCACAGAGGAAAAGAAACATCATAAGATATCACTAATACACGGAATGTAAACTTGGCTACACAGGAACTGAATTACAAAACAGAACAGGGTCTCAAATTTAGAAAACCAACTTATGCTTTCTTAAGGGGAAAGGTGAGTTGGGGTGCTGCATAAAACCAGAGATTGAAATGAGCACAGATAAAGTTCCTTAAGCCAAATATGGAATAGACAAGAGCTACTCCTTGCTCAACGAAATGGACTCAACACCCCATATTAAATGCCTAAGAGTGTACCTGACTAGGAAGTATCTTAAAACCTATGGATTGCTATGTCTCTGAAAGAGAATCAAGTGTGTGTACAGGGGCATAAACGCAGCAGTGATAGGATTGGAGAGGTTCGGTGAGCAAATGAAGACCCTTTGAAGTCATATTGCATGGTACCCATTCCACGGGTCTCAACTCTCCAAGTTTAAGGTATTCTTCCTTCAGCTAAAACATGCATGTGGAACCCAGAGTATGATCAACCGTGTGATCGGGAGACGTGTTCCAATATGTCTCAGTTTTCGTCCCCTGGTACTCGGGTGCAACATTCCAGACGCTTTACTAACACTCTCCCGACTTGGAGAGTCAGTGCCTTTAACCTCCTGTTTGGCCCAGTTTGCAATTTCTGCGGAAGATGAACAGGAATAGGCAGAACCAATGACAGACTAGCTGGAGGTGTCTGGACGGGCAAATTTAACTCTCATTTCCCACCAGGAAGAGGAATTAACCAAAGGCTCAGCGTGCCGTGCCGGAACCAGATTAGGGCCTGAAGCCATCCTGCGGTGTTGCGGCCAGCTCATGAGAAAGCGAGTTGAAGAAAGGAGCTCAGGGGCACTGTAATTCACAAACCTGCAGAGTTATAAATGACAGCTATCGTCCAAAAATATACTGAAGTAAGGCTGCCAAGAGGACTTGAAAACGGGGCAGAATTGCAGGAAACCGATTTCAGGAGGTAGACTGGAATTGCATTTAAAGCATAGGAAAAGAGGCAGAACGTCCACAATGATGCACTTGGCCAAAAAGGGCGTATGCGGTTTTTCCTGAATATATTCAGGAAAAAACGCATACGCCCTTTTTGGCCAACCAAGCAAGCTTGCAAAGGAAATCTGCACTACAATGAAGTCTCACTTCCCCCCGGTCAAAAGGGCCATCTGAAAAAAGTGTAAAATCCAGAAAGGCAGGACAGGCCATGGAGAACTGGGAGCCTTGTTACGCTGATGGGCGGGATGTAAATTGCCAACAGCCACTCGGAAGAAGTGTATGGTGTTTCCTGAAACATCTAAAAAACAAAGCAACAGAGCCTAGGGCACTTCCACTTATGGTCCTATAGCTTAGGGAAATTAAAATCAAAAGACACAGCCACCCCAAAGGTTGGGACGGCTCTGTTTACAAGAACCTGGTTTACGGTACAAGTTCAATATCGCAGAAAGTGAAAAATGGATAAAGAAGTTGTGGTACTTACGTACAATGCAATATCACTCAGCAATGAAATCTATGTCATCAGCCCCATAGCAGCATAATGAGTGGATTCAGGTATGATGATTCTAACTGAAATAAGTCACACAGGAAAAGAAACATCATAAGATATCACTAATACACGGAATGTAACCTTGGCTACACAGGAACTGAATTACAAAACAGAACAGGGTCTCAAATTTAGAAACCCAACTTATGCTTGCTTAAGGGGAAAGGTGAGTTGGGGTGCTGCATAAAACCAGAGATTGAAATGAGCACAGATAAAGTTCCTTAAGCCAAATATGGAATATACAAGAGCTACTCCTTGCTCAACGAAATGGACTCAACACCCCATATTAAATGCCTAAGAGTGTACCTGACTAGGAAGTATCTTAAAACCTATGGATTGCTATGTGTCTGAAAGAGAATCAAGTGTGTGTACAGGGGCATAAACGCAGCAGTGATAGGATTGGAGAGGTTCGGTGAGCAAATGAAGACGCTTTGAAATCATATTGCATGGTACCCATTCCACGGGTCTCAACTCTCCAGGTTTAAGGTATTCTTCCTTCAGCTAAAACATGCATGTGGAACCCAGAGTATGATCAACCGTGTGATCGGGAGACGTGTTCCAATATGTCTCAGTTTTCGTCCCCTGGTACTCGGGTGCAACATTCCAGACGCTTTACTAACACTCTCCCGACTTGGAGAGTCAGTGCCTTTAACCTCCTGTTTGGCCCAGTTTGCAATTTCTGCGGAAGATGAACAGGAATAGGGAGAACCAATGACAGACTAGCTGGAGGTGTCTGGACGGGCAAATTTAACTCTCATTTCCCACCAGGAAGAGGAATTAACCAAAGGCTCAGCGTGCCGTGCCGGAACCAGATTAGGGCCTGAAGCCATCCTGCGGTGTTGCGGCCAGCTCACGAGAAAGCGAGTTGAAGAAAGGAGCTCAGGGGCACTGTAATTCACAAACCTGCAGAGTTATAAATGACAGCTATCGTCCAAAAATATACTGAAGTAAGGCTGCCAAGAGGACTTGAAAGCGGGGCAGAATTGCAGGAAACCGATTTCAGGAGGTAGACTGGAATTGCATTGAAAGCATAGGAAAAGAGGCAGAACGTCCACAATGATGCACTTGGCCAAAAAGGGCGTATGCGTTTTTTCCTGAATATATTCAGGAAAAAACGCATACGCCCTTTTTGGCCAACCAAGCAAGCTTGCAAAGGAAATCTGCACTACAATGAAGTCTCACTTCCCCCCGGTCAAAAGGGCCATCTGAAAAAAGTGTAAAATCCAGAAAGGCAGGACAGGCCGTGGAGAACTGGGAGCCTTGTTATGCTGATGGGCGGGATGTAAATTGCCAACAGCCACTCGGGAGAAGTGTATGGTGTTTCCTGAAACATCTAAAAAACAAAGCAACAGAGCCTAGGGCACTTCCACTTATGGTCCTATAGCTTAGGGAAATTAAAATCAAAAGACACAGCCACCCCAAAGGTTGGGACGGCTCTGTTTACAAGAACCTGGTTTACGGTACAAGTTCAATATCGTAGAAAGTGAAAAATGGATAAAAAAGTTGTGGTACTTACGTACAATGCAATATCACTCAGCAATGAAATCTATGTCATCAGGCCCGTAGCAGCATAATGAGTGGATTCAGGTACGATGATTCTAACTGAAATAAGTCACACAGGAAAAGAAACATCAAAAGATATCACTAATACACGGAATGTAACCTTGGCTACACAGGAACTGAATTACAAAACAGAACAGGGTCTCAAATTTAGAAACCCAACTTATGCTTGCTTAAGGGGAAAGGTGAGTTGGGGTGCTGCATAAAACCAGAGATTGAAATGAGCACAGATAAAGTTCCTTAAGCCAAATATGGAATAGACAAGAGCTACTCCTTGCTCAACGAAATGGACTCAACACCCCATATTAAATGCCTAAGAGTGTACCTGACTAGGAAGTATCTTAAAACCTATGGATTGCTATGTCTCTGAAAGAGAATCAAGTGTGTGTACAGGGGCATAAACGCAGCAGTGATAGGATTGGAGAGGTTCGTTGAGCAAATGAAGACCCTTTGAAGTCATATTGCATGGTACCCATTCCACGGGTCTCAACTCTCCAGGTTTAAGGTATTCTTCCTTCAGCTAAAACATGCATGTGGAACCCAGAGTATGATCAACTGTGTGATCGGGAGACGTGTTCCAATACGTCTCAGTTTTCGTCCCCTGGTACTCGGGTGCAACATTCCAGACGCTTTACTAACACTCTCCCGACTTGGAGAGTCAGTGCCTTTAACCTCCTGTTTGGCCCAGTTTGCAATTTCTGTGGAAGATGAACAGGAATAGGCAGAACCAATGACAGACTAGCTGGAGGTGTCTGGACGGGCAAATTTAACTCTCATTTCCCACCAGGAAGAGTAATTAACCAAAGGCTCAACGTGCCGTGCCGGAACCAGATTAGGGCCTGAAGCCATCCTGCAGTGTTGCGGCCAGCTCACGAGAAAGCGACTTGAAGAAAGGAGCTCAGGGGCACTGTAATTCACAAACCTGCAGAGTTATAAATGACAGCTATCGTCCAAAAATATACTGAAGTAAGGCTGCCAAGAGGACTTGAAAGCGGGGCAGAATTGCAGGAAACCGATTTCAGGAGGTAGACTGGAATTGCATTTAAAGCATAGGAAAAGAGGCAGAACGTCCACAATGATGCACTTGGCCAAAAAGGGCGTATGCGTTTTTTCCTGAATATATTCAGGAAAAAACGCATACGCCCTTTTTGGCCAACCAAGCAAGCTTGCAAAGGAAATCTGCACTACAATGAAGTCTCACGTCCCCATGGTCAAAAGGGCCATCTGAAAAAGGTGTGAAATCCAGAAAGGCAGGACAGGCCATGGAGAACTGGGAGCCTTGTTATGCTGATGGGCGGGATGTAAATTGCCAACAGCCACTCGGGAGAAGTGTATGGTGTTTCCTGAAACATCTAAAAAACAAAGCAACACAGCCTAGGGCACTTCCACTTATGGTCCTATAGCTTAGGGAAATTAAAATCAAAAGACACAGCCACCCCAAAGGTTGGGACGGCTCTGTTTACAAGAACCTGGTTTACGGTACAAGTTCAATATCGCAGAAAGTGAAAAATGGATAAAGAAGTTGTGGTACTTACGTACAATGCAGTATCACTCAGCAAAGAAATCTATGTCATCAGGCCCGTAGCAGCATAATGAGTGGATTCAGGTATGATGATTCTAACTGAAATAAGTCACACAGAAAAAGAAACATCATAAGATATCACTAATACACGGAATGTAACCTTGGCTACACAGGAACTGAATTACAAAACAGAACAGGGTCTCAAATTTGGAAAACCAACTTATGCTTGCTTAAGGGGAAAGGTGAGTTGGGGTGCTGCATAAAACCAGAGATTGAAATGAGCACAGATAAAGTTCCTTAAGCCAAATATGGAATAGACAAGAGCTACTCCTTGCTCAACGAAATGGACTCAACACCCCATATTAAATGCCTAAGAGTGTACCTGACTAGGAAGTATCTTAAAACCTATGGATTGCTATGTCTCCGAAAGAGAATCAAGCGTGTGTACAGGGGCATAAACGCAGCAGTGATAGGACTGGAGAGGTTCGGTGAGCAAATGAAGACCCTTTGAAGTCATATTGCATGGAACCCATTCCACGGGTCTCAACTCTCCAGGTTTAAGGTATTCTTCCTTCAGCTAAAACATGCATGTGGAACCCAGAGTATGATCAACCGTGTGATCGGGAGACGTGTTCCAATATGTCTCAGTTTTCGTCCCCTGGTACTCGGGTGCAACATTCCAGACGCTTTACTAACACTCTCCCGACTTGGAGAGTCAGTGCCTTTAACCTCCTGTTTGGCCCAGTTTGCAATTTCTGCGGAAGATGAACAGGAATAGGGAGAACCAATGACAGACTAGCTGGAGGTGTCTGGACGGGCAAATTTAACTCTCATTTCCCACCAGGAAGAGGAATTAACCAAAGGCTCAGCGTGCCGTGCCGGAACCAGATTAGGGCCTGAAGCCATCCTGCGGTGTTGCGGCCAGCTCACGAGAAAGCGAGTTGAAGAAAGGAGCTCAGGGGCACTGTAATTCACAAACCTGCAGAGTTATAAATGACAGCTATCGTCCAAAAATATACTGAAGTAAGGCTGCCAAGAGGACTTGAAAGCGGGGCAGAATTGCAGGAAACCGATTTCAGGAGGTAGACTGGAATTGCATTTAAAGCATAGGAAAAGAGGCAGAACGTCCACAATGATGCACTTGGCCAAAAAGGGCGTATGCGTTTTTTCCTGAATATATTCAGGAAAAAACGCATACGCCCTTTTTGGCCAACCAAGCAAGCTTGCAAAGGAAATCTGCACTACAATGAAGTCTCACGTCCCCATGGTCAAAAGGGCCATCTGAAAAAAGTGTGAAATCCAGAAAGGCAGGACAGGCCATGGAGAACTGGGAGCCTTGTTATGCTGATGGGCGGGATGTAAATTGCCAACAGCCACTCGGGAGAAGTGTATGGTGTTTCCTGAAACATCTAAAAAACAAAGCAACACAGCCTAGGGCACTTCCACTTATGGTCCTATAGCTTAGGGAAATTAAAATCAAAAGACACAGCCACCCCAAAGGTTGGGACGGCTCTGTTTACAAGAACCTGGTTTACGGTACAAGTTCAATATCGCAGAAAGTGAAAAATGGATAAAGAAGTTGTGGTACTTACGTACAATGCAATATCACTCAGCAATGAAATCTATGTCATCAGGCCCGTAGCAGCATAATGAGTGGATTCAGGTACGATGATTCTAACTGAAATAAGTCACACAGAAAAAGAAACATCATAAGATATCACTAATACACGGAATGTAACCTTGGCTACACAGGAACTGAATTACAAAACAGAACAGGGTCTCAAATTTAGAAAACCAACTTATGCTTGCTTAAGGGGAAAGGTGAGTTGGGGTGCTGCATAAAACCAGAGATTGAAATGAGCACAGATAAAGTTCCTTAAGCCAAATATGGAATAGACAAGAGCTACTCCTTGCTCAACGAAATGGACTCAACACCCCATATTAAATGCCTAAGAGTGTACCTGACTAGGAAGTATCTTAAAACCTATGGATTGCTATGTCTCTGAAAGAGAATCAAGTGTGTGTACAGGGGCATAAACGCAGCAGTGATAGGATTGGAGAGGTTCGGTGAGCAAATGAAGACCCTTTGAAGTCATATTGCATGGTACCCATTCCACGGGTCTCAACTCTCCAGGTTTAAGGTATTCTTCCTTCAGCTAAAACATGCATGTGGAACCCAGAGTATGATCAACCGTGTGATCGGGAGACGTGTTCCAATATGTGTCAGTTTTCGTCCCCTGGTACTCGGGTGCAACATTCCAGATGCTTTACTAACACTCTCCCGACTTGGAGAGTCAGTGCCTTTAACCTCCTGTTTGGCCCAGTTTGCAATTTCTGCGGAAGATGAACAGGAATAGGGAGAACCAATGACAGACTAGCTGGAGGTGTCTGGACGGGCAAATTTAACTCTCATTTCCCACCAGGAAGAGGAATTAACCAAAGGCTCAGCGTGCCGTTCCGGAACCAGATTAGGGCCTGAAGCCATCCTGCAGTGTTGCGGCCAGCTCACGAGAAAGCGAGTTGAAGAAAGGAGCTCAGGGGCAGTGTAATTCACAAACCTGCAGAGTTATAAATGACAGCTATCGTCCAAAAATATACTGAAGTAAGGCTGCCAAGAGGACTTGAAAGCGGGGCAGAATTGCAGGAAACCGATTTCAGGAGGTAGACTGGAATTGCATTTAAAGCATAGGAAAAGAGGCAGAACGTCCACAATGATGCACTTGGCCAAAAAGGGCGTATGCGTTTTTTCCTGAATATATTCAGGAAAAAACGCATACGCCCTTTTTGGCCAACCAAGCAAGCTTGCAAAGGAAATCTGCACTACAGTGAAGTCTCACTTCCCCCTGGTCAAAAGGGCCATCTGAAAAAAGTGTAAAATCCAGAAAGGCAGGACAGGCCATGGAGAACTGGGAGCCTTGTTATGCTGATGGGCGGGATGTAAATTGCCAACAGCCACTCAGGAGAAGTGTATGGTGTTTCCTGAAACATCTAAAAAACAAAGCAACAGAGCCTAGGGCACTTCCACTTATGGTCCTATAGCTTAGGGAAATTAAAATCAAAAAACACAGCCACCCCAAAGGTTGGGACGGCTCTGTTTACAAGAACCTGGTTTACGGTACAAGTTCAATATCGCAGAAAGTGAAAAATGGATAAAGAAGTTGTGGTACTTACGTACAATGCAGTATCACTCAGCAATGAAATCTATGTCATCAGGCCTGTAGCAGCATAATGAGTGGATTCAGGTATGATGATTCTAACTGAAATAAGTCACACAGGAAAAGAAACATCATAAGATATCACTAATACACGGAATGTAACCTTGGCTACACAGGAACTGAATTACAAAACAGAACAGGGTCTCAAATTTAGAAACCCAACTTATGCTTGCTTAAGGGGAAAGGTGAGTTGGGGTGCTGCATAAAACCAGAGATTGAAATGAGCACAGATAAAGTTCCTTAAGCCAAATATGGAATAGACAAGAGCTACTCCTTGCTCAACGAAATGGACTCAACACCCCATATTAAATGCCTAAGAGTGTACCTGACTAGGAAGTATCTTAAAACCTATGGATTGCTATGTCTCTGAAAGAGAATCAAGCGTGTGTACAGGGGCATAAACGCAGCAGTGATAGGATTGGAGAGGTTCGGTGAGCAAATGAAGACCCTTTGAAGTCATATTGCATGGTACCCATTCCACGGGTCTCAACTCTCCAGGTTTAAGGTATTCTTCCTTCAGCTAAAACATGCATGTGGAACCCAGAGTATGATCAACCGTGTGATCGGGAGACGTGTTCCAATATGTCTCAGTTTTCGTCCCCTGGTACTCGGGTGCAACATTCCAGACGCTTTACTAACACTCTCCCGACTTGGAGAGTCAGTGCCTTTAACCTCCTGTTTGGCCCAGTTTGCAATTTCTGCGGAAGATGAACAGGAATAGGGAGAACCAATGACAGACTAGCTGGAGGTGTCTGGACGGGCAAATTTAACTCTCATTTCCCACCAGGAAGAGGAATTAACCAAAGGCTCAGCGTGCCGTGCCGGACCAGATTAGGGCCTGAAGCCATCCTGCGGTGTTGCGGCCAGCTCACGAGAAAGCGAGTTGAAGAAAGGAGCTCAGGGGCACTGTAATTCACAAACCTGCAGAGTTATAAATGACAGCTATCGTCCAAAAATATACTGAAGTAAGGCTGCCAAGAGGACTTGAAAGCGGGGCAGAATTGCAGGAAACCGATTTCAGGAGGTAGACTGGAATTGCATTTAAAGCATAGGAAAAGAGGCAGAACGTCCACAATGATGCACTTGGCCAAAAAGGGCGTATGCGTTTTTTCCTGAATATATTCAGGAAAAATCGCATACGCCCTTTTTGGCCAACCAAGCAAGCTTGCAAAGGAAATCTGCACTACAATGAAGTCTCACTTCCCCCCGGTCAAAAGGGCCATCTGAAAAAAGTGTAAAATCCAGAAAGGCAGGACAGGCCATGGAGAACTGGGAGCCTTGTTATGCTGATGGGCGGGATGTAAATTGCCAACAGCCACTCGGGAGAAGTGTATGGTGTTTCCTGAAACATCTAAAAAACAAAGCAACAGAGCCTAGGGCACTTCCACTTATGGTCCTATAGCTTAGGGAAATTAAAATCAAAAAGACACAGCCACCCCAAAGGTTGGGACGGCTCTGTTTACAAGAACCTGGTTTACGGTACAAGTTCAATATCGCAGAAAGTGAAAAATGGATAAAGAAGTTGTGGTACTTACGTACAATGCAGTATCACTCAGCAATGAAATCTATGTCATCAGGCCCGTAGCAGCATAATGAGTGGATTCAGGTACGATGATTCTAACTGAAATAAGTCACACAGGAAAAGAAACATCATAAGATATCACTAATACACGGAATGTAAACTTGGCTACACAGGAACTGAATTACAAAACAGAACAGGGTCTCAAATTTAGAAACCCAACTTATGCTTGCTTAAGGGGAAAGGTGAGTTGGGGTGCTGCATAAAACCAGAGATTGAAATGAGCACAGATAAAGTTCCTTAAGCCAAATATGGAATAGACAAGAGCTACTCCTTGCTCAACGAAATGGACTCAACACCCCATATTAAATGCCTAAGAGTGTACCTGACTAGGAAGTATCTTAAAACCTATGGATTGCTATGTGTCTGAAAGAGAATCAAGCGTGTGTACAGGGGCATAAACGCAGCAGTGATAGGATTGGAGAGGTTCGGTGAGCAAATGAAGACCCTTTGAAGTCATATTGCATGGTACCCATTCCACGGGTCTCAACTCTCCAGGTTTAAGGTATTCTTCCTTCAGCTAAAACATGCATGTGGAACCCAGAGTATGATCAACCGTGTGATCGGGAGACGTGTTCCAATATGTCTCAGTTTTCGTCCCCTGGTACTCGGGTGCAACATTCCAGACGCTTTACTAACACTCTCCCGACTTGGAGAGTCAGTGCCTTTAACCTCCTGTTTGGCCCAGTTTGCGATTTCTGCGGAAGATGAACAGGAATAGGGAGAACCAATGACAGACTAGCTGGAGGTGTCTGGACGGGCAAATTTATCTCTCATTTCCCACCAGGAAGAGGAATTAACCAAAGGCTCAGCGTGCCGTGCCGGAACCAGATTAGGGCCTGAAGCCATCCTGCGGTGTTGCGGCCAGCTCACGAGAAAGCGAGTTGAAGAAAGGAGCTCAGGGGCACTGTAATTCACAAACCTGCAGAGTTATAAATGACAGCTATCGTCCAAAAATATACTGAAGTAAGGCTGCCAAGAGGACTTGAAAGCGGGGCAGAATTGCAGGAAACCGATTTCAGGAGGTAGACTGGAATTGCATTGAAAGCATAGGAAAAGAGGCAGAACGTCCACAATGATGCACTTGGCCAAAGAGGGCGTATGCGTTTTTTCCTGAATATATTCAGGAAAAAACGCATACGCCCTTTTTGGCCAACCAAGCAAGCTTGCAAAGGAAATCTGCACTACAATGAAGTCTCACTTCCCCCCGGTCAAAAGGGCCATCTGAAAAAAGTGTAAAATCCAGAAAGGCAGGACAGGCCATGGAGAACTGGGAGCCTTGTTATGCTGATGGGCGGGATGTAAATTGCCAACAGCCACTCGGGAGAACTGTATGGTGTTTCCTGAAACATCTAAAAAACAAAGCAACAGAGCCTAGGGCACTTCCACTTATGGTCCTATAGCTTAGGGAAATTAAAATCAAAAGACACAGCCACCCCAAAGGTTGGGACGGCTCTGTTTACAAGAACCTGGTTTACGGTACAAGTTCAATATCGCAGAAAGTGAAAAATGGATAAAGAAGTTGTGGTACTTACGTACAATGCAGTATCACTCAGCAATGAAATCTATGTCATCAGGCCCGTAGCAGCATAATGAGTGGATTCAGGTACGATGATTCTAACTGAAATAAGTCACACAGGAAAAGAAACATCATAAGATTTCACTAATACACGGAATGTAACCTTGGCTACACAGGAACTGAATTACAAAACAGAACAGGGTCTCAAATTTAGAAACCCAACTTATGCTTGCTTAAGGGGAAAGGTGAGTTGGGGTGCTGCATAAAACCAGAGATTGAAATGAGCACAGATAAAGTTCCTTAAGCCAAATATGGAATAGACAAGAGCTACTCCTTGCTCAACGAAATGGACTCAACACCCCATATTAAATGCCTAAGAGTGTACCTGACTAGGAAGTATCTTAAAACCTATGGATTGCTATGTCTCTGAAAGAGAATCAAGCATGTGTACAGGGGCATAAACGCAGCAGTGATAGGATTGGAGAGGTTCGGTGAGCAAATGAAGACCCTTTGAAGTCATATTGCATGGTACCCATTCCACGGGTCTCAACTCTCCAGGTTTAAGGTATTCTTCCTTCAGCTAAAACATGCATGTGGAACCCAGAGTATGATCAACCGTGTGATCGGGAGACGTGTTCCAATACGTCTCAGTTTTCGTCCCCTGGTACTCGGGTGCAACATTCCAGACGCTTTACTAACACTCTCCCGACTTGGAGAGTCAGTGCCTTTAACCTCCTGTTTGGCCCAGTTTGCAATTTCTGCAGAAGATGAACAGGAATAGGGAGAACCAATGACAGACTAGCTGGAGGTGTCTGGACGGGCAAATTTAACTCTCATTTCCCACCAGGAAGAGGAATTAACCAAAGGCTCAGCGTGCCGTGCCGGAACCAGATTAGGGCCTGAAGCCATCCTGCGGTGTTGCGGCCAGCTCACGAGAAAGCGAGTTGAAGAAAGGAGCTCAGGGGCACTGTAATTCACAAACCTGCAGAGTTATAAATGACAGCTATCGTCCAAAAATATACTGAAGTAAGGCTGCCAAGAGGACTTGAAAGCGGGGCAGAATTGCAGGAAACCGATTTCAGGAGGTAGACTGGAATTGCATTTAAAGCATAGGAAAAGAGGCAGAACGTCCACAATGATGCACTTGGCCAAAAAGGGCGTATGCGTTTTTTCCTGAATATATTCAGGAAAAAACGCATACGCCCTTTTTGGCCAACCAAGCAAGCTTGCAAAGGAAATCTGCACTACAATGAAGTCTCACTTCCCCCCGGTCAAAAGGGCCATCTGAAAAAAGTGTAAAATCCAGAAAGGCAGGACAGGCCATGGAGAACTGGGAGCCTTGTTATGCTGATGGGCGGGATGTCAATTGCCAACAGCCACTCGGGAGAAGTGTATGGTGTTTCCTGAAACATCTAAAAAACAAAGCAACAGAGCCTAGGGCACTTCCACTTATGGTCCTATAGCTTAGGGAAATTAAAATCAAAAGACACAGCCACCCCAAAGGTTGGGACGGCTCTGTTTACAAGAACCTGGTTTACGGTACAAGTTCAATATCGCAGAAAGTGAAAAATGGATAAAGAAGTTGTGGTACTTACGTACAATGCAGTATCACTCAGCAATGAAATCTATGTCATCAGGCCCGTAGCAGCATAATGAGTGGATTCAGGTATGATGATTCTAACTGAAATAAGTCACACAGGAAAAGAAACATCATAAGATTTCACTAATACACGGAATGTAACCTTGGCTACACAGGAACTGAATTACAAAACAGAACAGGGTCTCAAATTTAGAAAACCAACTTATGCTTGCTTAAGGGGAAAGGTGAGTTGGGGTGCTGCATAAAACCAGAGATTGAAATGAGCACAGATAAAGTTCCTTAAGCCAAATATGGAATAGACAAGAGCTACTCCTTGCTCAACGAAATGGACTCAACACCCCATATTAAATGCCTAAGAGTGTACCTGACTAGGAAGTATCTTAAAACCTATGGATTGCTATGTCTCCGAAAGAGAATCAAGCGTGTGTACAGGGGCATAAACGCAGCAGTGATAGGACTGGAGAGGTTCGGTGAGCAAATGAAGACCCTTTGAAGTCATATTGCATGGTACCCATTCCACGGGTCTCAACTCTCCAGGTTTAAGGTATTCTTCCTTCAGCTAAAACATGCATGTGGAACCCAGAGTATGATCAACCGTGTGATCGGGAGACGTGTTCCAATATGTCTCAGTTTTCGTCCCCTGGTACTCGGGTGCAACATTCCAGACGCTTTACTAACACTCTCCCGACTTGGAGAGTCAGTGCCTTTAACCTCCTGTTTGGCCCAGTTTGCAATTTCTGCGGAAGATGAACAGGAATAGGGAGAACCAATGACAGACTAGCTGGAGGTGTCTGGACGGGCAAATTTAACTCTCATTTCCCACC